>NC_088716.1:55043714-55343714 GCF_963576615.1 Watersipora subatra
ACCATATTCGAAACAATGCTTACACTAACTACAGTTGTCCTTTTATTTTATGGTATCAACAGCTGGGCACCAAAATTGTTACATATATAATCTTATCAACTTAAATCAGTGAGTGTAGTAACGCAGTTTTTTCACTCGCTAACGTTTTTATACTTGAACAGATTATAGGAACATTGTAGACACATATTGGCTGCTGCCAAATGCATTGTTGACACATCCTTCATGCTGCCAAATAAATATATTATAAGAGCTTTGGCACAGCTTTTTCTACCCAAAATTTCATAAGTTGTAATCTATAACATTTAACTACGCTTCAAGAAGTTCAACCCGCCAAACAATCAGAAATACTCAAATATATACAATTGTTCGAGTTAAGTGCGAAGTATGTATTACCAGCTACAGTATTTAGACCTTCAAGTTACCTGCTTGTGCGAACCTCGATTTTGCATTCCTCTAAGACTTGGCCTCATGTGGTGTTTTGAGTTGTCTTTATGGACAGAACAGTTATTCCCTTACATACAGTCCAAGAGATATAATTCTTTTACTTGATGGCTATATAACACTGTGTTACTGATATGATAGTAATGTCTAAATTATTTATGAATTTCCCTATTGTACTATTATCTGTGGCGTTAAAAATATTGATGATGCTGTTTATTTGTGTTGATTTGTGAGACTTGATTAGGCTGTATGACATGTGGATTTGATGAACAATTTTGTTTTGTGAAAATGTAAAAAACTATGAAATTCAAAGCAGTATTTGAACTTTTACCATTGCTACTCAATTAAACTTTTCTTCCATCCATGAGAAGCCATACTTGTACCACGATATACATGTATGTTTACCTCCTACTAGTTCGTATTTTATTTGTCAAATTTTCATCAAATCCTACAAAATAATAAAATATCTTTTGAATATCGTGGTTAACTATGACATGAAACTATGAACAGCACACTGTCGTTGCTTTGAAATAAAACTTGGTGCTGGTTGCAATAGTCATTGGATTTTTGGTTATCGCTCCAAAGAAACATTTTTGCTGAAATGAGTCCTACAAGCATTTGTGTATCGCTACTGTTTCAGAGTCGATAACTCCTGGAGTAAAACTGGGCAAGTATAATGTTGGTTTATCTTTCTTTACATCATTCAAACATTATAGCGCACAGAGTGCAGATTTGCTTGGAAACACACGATACACCATGGTTTTGGTTACATACACACCCCAATTATCTTCTTAAGGTTGCATTCGCAGGTTTTGGATTTTTTTCTATTTTATTTGATTCTGTCGTTTGTACATTACGCGTGTACAGTGTACGTTTGTGCAGTGTACATGTGTCACTCAACGTAATCGTCACCACTGTATCACAAAGCTGTTTCACTCTATCATGTATTTGAATTTTGATTTGCGCTCGAAAAAAATATCTTTTAGATTTTTGCTCAACTTTTGATCCTTCCTCAAGTTTTAATTTAAATTTTTATTCATGTTCAGTGATAAATCCTAAACCATAAGACGGTCATTATTGAAACGACTGACTGTAAGAGACTGCAATCACTGCGGCACAGTAATACCAACTCTTAAACCTTGTAATAGTAGCAGTGTTTGAGTCTGAACTTTTATAGCGAGTAACATTTTAACATTTTTAGGACTCGCAAGCGCTACCATTGATAACAGTAAAATTGATCTTCTCTTGTAGTTGGGAAGATGGAGCAGTATGACAACTACTGGATTATGAATTCAACGGAAGAGTGTGATTCAAATGACTCTTCCCCTGCAACTCTCGGGTTGACTAACATGGCTGGTATGTCTACCTTCTCTAACGTTAATAATCGTGTGGACAAAAATATGTCTAGTAGAAAAGTTAAGTTGCGACTTGCACACAGTCTTTTGAACTTGCGCTAACATGGTGTGACAAATGAAATGTTAAAAGTAAGCACAAAGGTTTTATATATTTGTTAAATAAAACCCAAAAATACCAGTAATACTAATAGCGAAAGTATAAAAGTTCATTAATATTTATAATCAGCTATTGGTGTCTGAAACTTTCTGACAACCCGTTTATCATGAAGAACAAATCCTTGATTGAAGCAACTTTGATATTGTACGTAATTTAATAACAAATTATCGATGTCTTAGAAGCATTTTTTGTGAACAATGTTTGTAGAAGCAGTGACAGGAAATTTTGGCTTTCCAATGGCAATGTGTTTATTACCTTAGTTAAAATGCTCGGCACGCAGTGTGCTTATCGAGACAAGATGACCATGAGATAGAAAGTATTAGCTCAACATGATACAATGCTTAGTTGTGCAAGATAGATAAAAATGATAAGTAATGGACTAAGCACGTTAAAACACCAGAATTGGAAATTCTTGAAATGATTGCCAGTCGTATGCATAGTAGATTTCGAATGACGCTCTCACAGCAGAGGACAGACAAATCCTCTTATCTTGACCTATGTCTCATTTATTCAGATTTTTACCTTTTGTATGGTTATCTTTTTTTAAAGTACTTTATTGCCAAAGAATTTTCAGGAGTTACGTAAGTTCCGAGTTGAACCATAAAGCCACACGATATTTCAACTCGAGCCGACAAGATGAAAGACTATACTCATGTGGACTATATATCATTATTTGAGAATGCAAAAATGTTATTCTTGCTGCAGGGGTGTTCATGATGGTGGCTGCTGGCATTGGAATAGGGTTCATCATACTGCTCATAGAGATCGGTTACAGTAAATATGAAACAATGAAAGAAAAGAAAAACACTATTGCTAAAAAAGCAGTTTTCCGCTGGAAGAGATATGTGCAGGTTGGTTAATATTTGCCCGTTGTGCTATCTTTGTATACAAATAAATAACAGCTAAGATTAGAATAAACAGCAAATGTTGTGCAAAATCTGTACCAAGGTGCTGATTGAATATTCCAGACTGCTCGTTTGTAGTACGGATAGTGTTTAGTTTGCATTGTACAAACATACACTCTAGCTGGCTCGCTAATAAATTGCTTGGTCTAGTTGAAATTGTTCTACAACTTAAATATAGTCAAACCTGTAAATAGGAAGTTAAATCATGGAGTAAACATTCCTACAAGAATACACAGTAATTTGTTTCATTCATGACAGATTCTGAAAGCCAGAAATAACTTGATAGATACTAAATACATAACATTAAAACTCTGAAAAAAATGAAATTAATAAAGTTATACTAACCACTTATTTGTTTACCATTTAGACACAAAAATGAATGTTCTGACGTGGCTGCAAAACCTGAATTAGTGTAATTTATGTAATTTTTCATATTTTAAAGGTTTATAAACCTCATTATTAATGAAATTACGTTTTAAATCACAAGTCTTTGGTTGCGATTTACTTTGGATGTAAGGTCAAATCTTACCAACGACTTGTTTTAGATATTTACCTTTGTGTGATGCAGCCATGGCCTGTCTCTAGCACCCTTTGTAGGATACGACCATAGCCTATCTCTAACAACCTTTGTGAGATGTGACCATGGCCCGTTTCTAGCACCCTCTGTGAGACGTGACCATGGCCCGTCTCTAGCACCCTCTGTGAGACGTGACCATGGCCCGTCTCTAGCACCCTTTGTGAGATGTGACCATGGCCCGTCTCTAGCACCCTTTGTGAGATGTGACCATGGCCCGTCTCTAGCACCCTGTGTGAGATACAGCCATGGCCTGTCATTAACAACCTTTGTGAGATGCGGCCATGGCCTGTCTCTAACACCCTTTGAAAGATGCGACCAAGGCCTGTCTCTAGCAACTTTTGTGAAATGGGGCCATGGCCTGTCTCTAGCAACCTATGTGAGATGCGGCCATGGCCCGTCTCTAACCCTTTTGAGCAGTCTGCGTATTACTATAGTTCCTAAGCTTAATAAAGCATATGACTAAATTCAGTTTTTAGAGGAGATAAACTAAACTATTAATTGAAAATTATTTTGCTCCAGCAAAAAGAAATAATTAAATTTTTTATATGGAGCACTATTTGTTATGCCTAGCTTCATTGGTTTAAAACTGAAATAATTTTGTCACATCACTCCTATTGTTATAATCCAGACATTTCATTACATACTTGCAAAGCTTGATAAGTGCTGATACGCTCTCTTACTTTGTATTAATATATTTTATTAATTCAGACACTCCCTTTACACTAGTTGGCTAAAAGAGCAATAGAAGTACTCTAACCTTAGTGTCATTTTATTCCTTGATAGCAGTGGGTCGCAGTTTGATAGCAGTTTAAAGAAAAGAATGCGTTTGAGGCCTAGGTATAGCTACAAAAACTATCTATTTCGTAAAATGTATTTATAAGTACATCTTTTAATTGAAAATATCTATGACATGGCATTTGTTAGTTTTTTTTAGGACAATACAATGCTTTTTTAAAAGAAATGTTATCCATTTGTTAAAGATAAACCCAGTTTTTTCACGAAATATGTCTAATCATTATACAACTAATCTAGTCAAATTTTGTAAATTAGAATAAAGTTTATATGGCACCTGCATGTTTTTGGTTATTATCAGTCCATAATTTATAAAACTATGTAGTCTTGATTAAGAATGTGAAATAACTTTTACTGGATTCACTTAGCCGTTGCTTCATTTTTGTAAATATTAAAATGATCTAAAACGACTGGTTTCGAAATTCAAGCCTCACCATACATGGCAGTAAGTGCTCTCGTTACTATTACAGAGAAGAAAAGCCTTAAGAAAAACCTGGGCTCTCATGAAGGACATCAATGAGACGCGGTCCCTTAGCGATGAAGAGGTAATCATCAGCCAATTAACCTGGTTACGTTTTTGCATATCAGGGGTCCAGCTGTATTTTTAGATTTTTACCCTTGTACAAGTCGCTCTAAGCAATTTACCTACATGTATTTGTGGAGCTGAGGTTTCACTAACTATTATAGCATGCCATGTACACTATATATTATATCTTCCTGCATGTTTCTTAAATATTATTTTGCGACTAATTGTTGCCAGAGAAGAAAGGAAATACGAGAATATTTAGAAACATCCCCAGCCAATGGTGAACCATCTTCGATGACACCATACAATAAAAATGGAACAGCTGTTGTGAGCAATGGTAGGCACAGAGCTTCCATAGCGACATCAGCAATCTGGTTAGAAGAAGAATTAGGCCAAATACCAACGATTCCGTAAGTTCGTATCCTTGATATTGCAACCATACATAACCAAACTCAACATACGATGATAACCAAGTCCAAGATTTTGTTACATTTCAGAATTAATTTTTGCAGGTTCGTTTAAATCATTTCCCATCTCAAAAACCAGATATCTTTAGTATCTTCATAATTAGTATTAAACTAATTATGAAAACCATATTTTATTTTAAAAACTACACTACTTTTGCCATATTGTATTGTATTATTGTATCATATTGTATTTACATTAAATACGGGCGAGCAGAGCAGCCTTGGTAATAAAGAAGACAAACGGTAAACTAGGTCAACTTTAAATTAATTCAACTCATTTAAATACTTTTTTGTTTTTATACTATTACTTTACTTCTTATCTTCAATTATCACCTTCAGCCTCACGACAATTACTAAATGGTTTTTAAAGAAATGATCCAAAGATGGCTGCTCATGTTTTTCATTAACTCTATTACTCACTCTAGTATTCTTATGATCCAAAGATGGCTGCTCATGTTTTTCATTAACTCTATTACTCACTCTAGTATTCTTATGATCCACGACTTTAAAACCAAATAAGGTATAAAAGCGCTGTGGAAATTATTTAAACATGGTAGAACCAAACTATTTAAAGGAAAGCTGTGTACATAAACACTAATTTGCTAAGTAATGCTTTTCGAATGTGGATGTCAGAAATCTTAACATTGAGTAAAACAATCGCTCGAACTTTACAAAGTGTCGCAAAATTCCTATGGTAATGAAAATGAGTGATGCGGTCTGTGCAAAATAATGTCTACGCTGGACAACCTAGCTTAATTTCTGTGTCATAAAGTTTTGCACAAAGGCTCAAACATCTTTTGTAAGTGAGGGTTATACATTTGAGGCATCAAGGTTAGCGGCTAGACCTTGGCGCAGGCATAGGGACCGATGCTCTACATCTTGAGCAGATGTGACAGTAAAAGAAGCGACATGGTTGGAACTCTATGGCTATGGTATACACATATATTTTGCAGACGTCTAGCACCAGAGTGTTGGAAACATAATTTGAATGAGGAACGATCATGTCTCCACTGCAAATTATGCAATTCTTGTCCAGGGAGACAAGAATCAGTATAATTGATAATTGAAAGCGTTAGCAATGAAATCCCAAAACAAATTTTTGTGATTGGGTTGCAAATTTAAATAGTCACAATGCTTTATTATGATTTACTTTTCGGATTTTTGTTGTTCAATGATCAAGCCCCATTCCTTAGTTGCTGTTTGAGGCATTTGAATTAGATATTGATACAACCTGTCATGGTACCTATATTTGATGGTAAACAGACTGCAGAAAATCTTTTACAGTTCAATCATTCACCACATGCGTCTTCCGGCAGTCTTCACAATTTAGTTTTATACTTTTCAATTTCATTGCAGACAAGCAAATGGCTGCAATGAGGCGTGCCGATACGATTCTGAGGCTACCACTTCCAATTCTACGGTAACCGACCAGCTGCCATCATTTCTAACCAATGAAAGTACAGTAAAACGCAATCCTGTCTATATTGACAATCAATGAACCGCACCGAATTCTCTGCACGATGTACGGTGATGAGCTGATGACTATTACGTATATTAATTATCTGACAAGATCAAATTACAATTAACTAGTTAATCCTTATTGCACTCCAATTAGACATCTGCATAATCATACTAAGATTGCATTTACTTTGATTATAACCACTAACCAGTAAATTTATAATTTTTTTTATTGAAATGTGACATCTATTTCTAGTTTATGGTCATTGGCACCGGTCTTCCTAATTAGTTTTCATAGAAGCAGCTGGTATAACCCTTAAGAATTTAATGGAACAGAGACTGAATGTGAAGCTTTTTTCTTGCCTTTGGAATACATCTACAAGGTAAGCTGACAAAAGCACACAAATGATAGAAATGAAGGTACATATAAATGAGAAAAGTCTTACATATTAGATTACAAAGTTTTCTACTGCCGGAAAACATTTAGGTGAATCTTTTACAAAACAGTCTATAAATAGATTGCACTATTCAACCTGAGAATACAAACACTGGATGTTCAACTGTGTGTTGTAAATGTGTCTTACAAGATCAAGTTTGGGAAGTGACTAGCTCAAACCATTGCCTGAGCGCATCTCCTAAGGTGTTGGGAAGTGAATTGATGTCCCGCAGTATGACATAGAACGGAAATGGAAAACTGTCCATGTAGGATTTAATTTGTGGCGGACCAGTTCCTGAAAACACAGGCATTTTGATATCCAAAATCGAATCCTAAAAAGAGAAATACAACAAACTGGTCTCAATGTCAGCTAGACTGTTGCGACTACAGGTAAGTCAATGGCTCATATTTACATACAAGTAGCAAGTATGTCTACAGACACATGTCGATAGTCCGTGAGTACAACTACATAATTTATCTGGTTCTATAAGCCAACAAGTTTTTTGATCAATTTCCTGATTCTAATCAAGTGAATCTAGTTTAAATATAAAAAGTTGTCTTCTCCTGCAGCTTACTAAAATAAATAGACTAAACATTTCCAAAGCGCTCATTAGCATTATTGCAAAGCGGCGCATTCATTAGAAAATAATGAAGTTAACTGGATAAAACTGGATTGGCTGGTCAGGGAAAAGAATTTTTGATTATTGGTCAATAAGAACTTGCAAATTGCTCATGTTTAACCACTAATCAGAAAAGACGCTTCGTGTTATTATGTTAATCCTTTTTATACTTTCTCTATTTTCCAAAACCCAATGAGTTTGGTTTCATTTCATCACCAACGATGGTCAGTTTTACTGCAATGATAATTTTTACAAACAACTAATGGGTATCTGAATTTCAAAACATAGTGAAGCACATTTAGCTACAATTTCAATATAAACAATTGTAATGATATACATGTATATTACCTTTTTATAAAAGTAATAATACCATAATACTTGCGAGTAGTTTTGAGAATTAAAGCATTAGAACATCACCAACATTGTAGCAATAAGTTAATGTTTAACCTGAAAGTAGATTTTAGCCAGAGAAGTGTTTTCAATAAGCCAGAGTTCACAAGCGAACAACACAGGAAGTTACGCGAGCTTTGCAATTGAGTTCCTCGCTTGATAATGTAATAACAAGAAGCACAAATCTACCACAAGTGATTCCTGTTATGTAAAGGATCTGTAGAAGCCCTTTACTTCTCTACACTTAGAAGCAGCTGCTTGTTTGAGTAATGAGATGATACATTTTGAGGCTTTCCTGTGCTCTGCTCTCCTACATACAGGGGCTGAACTCGAACTTCTCCAGCCTTCTAATAGTTGTGGGTAGCCATGAGATGTTCCTCCCTACTCCACTCCTTGCTCTTATAGTTGTGGGTAGCCATGAGATGTTCCTCCCTACTCCACTCCTTGCTCTTATAGTTGTGGGTAGCCATGAGATGTTCCTCCCTACTCCACTCCTTGCTCTTGAGGTCCTCTGGGCACGAGTTCATCCTGTCCTTGCTCTTGAGGTCTTCTGGGCATGAGTCCATTCTGGCTTTATTAGCCTGGTCAGCCAAACGGTGTGCCTGTAGCCAAGATTATGAGGGGTGGAGGCCTTTGTGCAGCCAGTAGTCGGCACTACTGCTGCAACTCCAGGTCATTTCTCTGCAGGGTACTCAGTTCTGCCTGAACCTGCGGGAGAGATAGACTGAACTGAGCCCTGAACGTGTCAAAGACGACTTTGACTTGGTCGGCCTGGCAAGGGTCCTCCACATCCTCTTTCAATGTCTCCGTAAGGTGTAATGGAGCGGCAGCTTCTGTCCACCGGTTGGCTCCACCTACCTCCTGGAACTACTTATGAAATACTCCACATCCCTCCACATCCCACTATCATCAGCCTTTCCAATACGTCGACCAGATGATCCATGTCTCTCTCCGTGCTTCAGCCAAACCGGGTGGCCATGCCGGTGGCTTCCCACTCGCGAGTTTTTTTTAGCAATACCCAAATTATTTCTTTCCAGCTGCAGGCAAGTTTAATTAACAAGAATGAAAAAAGGAAATTTTCAAGAAGCATAACACAGGTATTATTAGTAGAAGGAATTGTGTGTGTTGTAAATTCTTTGGTACAGATGTCAGAAAAAATCAAATAATGGATTATCAGCTAGTGTACAGGTAGTTAATTTAGTCACATAATCAAACGAGTTTTAGTCAACAGATAAACTGAGACTGCAGTTACAAAATGAAATCACTACTTGCCAATGCACGTTCTTTAAAGAGATTTATGAATGAATCCATGCCTGTGTATCAAACATACCTTGCTGTTTGGATTGTCTATTATGACAAAGACAAGGAATATTCCGGAGTTTAAAGCTTGTCTAACAGCTTGTTTAACTTTTTCAACTCCTTCCAGGAACAAACCTCGACCATCGGACACGATCATAAGAAGCTGGGCCATTTCATGTCTGGCTGTCTGTCCAGATCTCCTCAAGTTTATAAACTTGGCACACATACTGTTCAACATCTAGAGAAACATGTTGGTAGCATGAAGGGGCATAGACACTAGATCTAGAGAAACACGTTGGAAGCATGAAGGGGTATAGACACTAGATCTAGAGAAACGCGTTGGTAGCATGAAGGGCATAGACACTAGATGATGGTGATATGCAATTTCTGCAGTTAGATCCTTGGATAGAATAACAATGCACGCTAGCAGCAATGCAAATATTTATGCGAGTGATTTGTAATTTGCCTATTTTTAATCTTTGACTTTAGCCAATAGAAATCATGATACAGCAGGCAATGGGAATAATGAATTATGAACACATTTTAAATACTTGACCAATGAGGAAACAGGAGGTAATAATGGCAGCACTGAGAATTAGGATACATGTCAGCACTGAAATGCAGTCATGATTTGCTATAATTATATCAAACGACTGCGGCAAAGACACTAAAGTGAAAGATAAACAGTCACGATGTTGAATATAACATAGCACTGTTATAAAAGTGGCAAATTTTTAAAGTTTACAGTTTTAAATCTACATTCCTCGTTAAAATAAACTACATGTATGGAGTAATACTAGCAGACACTGTTGACAATTTGGCAAATTAATACGAGACAAAATAACTATTAGCGAAGTAAATAAAATTAAAATTAAGTGAAATTAAATAAGTGCACATTAACCAAAAACAAGACGTAGAGCATTTTTACAACTTTATGTAAACCTGATAGCTTATTAAAATGTAACTTATGGCACCGTGAACTTGAGAGCGCATGAACCCAGAAGGAAGTATTTAGCTGTCGCCCTGTTCATGCATATGCAGAAAACCATTAAGAATTTCGAGACAAGGAAAAGACAGAACAGCAGAAAAGGTGAAAATTAGGGATCCCTACATGAGCAACTCTGGTTTTTTTCTGACAGAAGGTGAAACTTCTGAGAACGTTGCCTCCATCAGACCATGTGAACTGTGGACTGAAGTCATGGACCATCTTAACATCTTCTCCAAAACTGCAGCAGAAACATAGAAAATTAGTTTGACACTAACTTCTAGCAATTTTCCACAGTTGTTTGCAATCA
Organism: Watersipora subatra; assembly: GCF_963576615.1. Taxonomy (NCBI): domain Eukaryota; kingdom Metazoa; phylum Bryozoa; class Gymnolaemata; order Cheilostomatida; family Watersiporidae; genus Watersipora; species Watersipora subatra. The sequence continues at coordinate 55,054,433 of NC_088716.1, forward strand.
CCGTTGACCAATATTAGCAATCTCAGCTTTTAGTGAGTCTTCTCCCGAACTGTGAGTGTAAATGTAAACATGTTAGTGTAAACATGTTAGTGTACACAAGGGAGTGTGCACATGTGAGTGTAAACATGTGAGTGTAAACATGTGAGTGTACACATGTGAGTGTACACATTTGTGCTAGCAATCCTAACCAATTTATTCTAAGAATATTTACCCACTACTGCTAGTAACTGCAACTAAAGTATTCAGCAATTTTTATTTGTTCATATTTTTACATTTTTAAAAATACAACTGGCTGTAAAGCTAACAATGAAAAATGAAACCAATTTTCATTTAGCTAGTGCCACTTACATCCAAAGAGCTGCGCTTACAGTGCGTATCTTATTTTTGGATGTTAATACTGATACTGTACAATTCACAAAGCAGTGCGGAACCATAAGATAGAGTTAGCGAATACCTTGCTGCAACAAAATAAAACAGCAGTAAACCTGTTGGACAGTCAGTTAGCATACAACACGGTACATATACTTGATCTACCTATTGTTCAAGCAACAGGCCAAACGGCTGCCAAAAATATTTTTATGAGTTGCTATTTCCAATAAATGTCTGCCTATCATAAGACAGCAGTCAGCTCTCTGCTTGTTCCACTCACGATAGTCGGCCTCTGAAGGTAGCAAAACTTGGTTTCAATATTCTATAGAATTCTAACCAGTAACGAAAGTTTACCTCCTTATTTTATATATGATTTTGACAAAAACGTGTGAGTGTACAACAATTGTGCCAACATGCAATGACACAATAAAATATAACTATTCATTTAATTATGAACAACAGACGCTCAAAGGAAGAAACATTTGTCTGAAATTATGGGCTATGATTAAAACTGTTCCTAGCCAATTGTCATGCACTAACCTCGCGATAGCCATATCTCCAACCTGTAGATAGGTGAGGGCGTTTGCTATGCAAGCCAATGCTTCAAAGGATAGCTGTTTAGCGTGGTTGTCTAACATACTTGATGAATCATCCACAGCTACGGCTATCTGGTATTCTCGCTTACTCGGTTCAGTTCTTCGCAGCCATATGCTGTCCTTGCGAAACTGGCTGGCAATGTAGGCAATCACCTTGCGCATGTTTAATCTTTTACCAGTTCTGTAGTCACCCCTGTGAAGTGAATGCATTAGGCAAACGTTACTTCCTGTTAATGGCTGAAGAAGTGACCAGGTGCATGGCCAAAAGACAAGATAAATCAAATCTTTCAATATCGTCATTGCCTAGTCAAAGTTAACACAGTACTAAGAGATTGCACCTTGTATCCACACTTTAGACAATGTTTTTAAGTGTATAATGCGGGTTTAATGATGTACTTCAGTTTTGCAGCCTGTGTTGGCTCGAGGATGAGCCGCAGCTGTTCACAGAGCTCGTGACTGAGGGTTTTTGTGACGGCCTCATATTTTTCCCACGCTTCTCTTGCTTCCTCCTCTGTTATGCATGCATCTGCTTCACTACCCCAATTTGAGACCTTGAGCTCCAGATGCTCCTTGATTTCCTGCAACTCCTGAAGCCAGAAAAGTATCGAATGAACCAAATATGACAACTCCAAAGCAAGAAGATCGTTTTAGAAGCTTGCTAGTTTAGCAATGACAATAGCGATAAGCTGAATATATATGGAGGCTTGTCTTCCCTTACGATTGGTGAGCTGATTACAGAATATTTGTCAAAAAAGTGTTGACCTTTTCCAACCTATTACAGACAGATGAATATTTCCAATTTTGATTTGAACCTCGTAGCCTGCAAACATACAAGCTGGCATTCAAATATACATAACATCGAACTCAATCATCATGCTTGCCCAAAGATTTGGTGCGGTCTTAACAATGCTGCAAAGGTATAACACAAAGCAAGTTTAGTACTGCATGTAACTCTATTTGCGCAAAAATTATGATATAAAAAAAATGAAGCAGGTAACACAAGTACCTGGTGAGAAGGTGGTAAGACATCCATGCTTGTGTGTATAGTAGAAACGAAATTACCATGCCCGTTCTTTTCTTCCTCACTTTTGGTCTCTTCTTGTTCACCGTCTTCCATTTCTTCTTTGGTATTCTGTAACAAATGCATTGGTAAATCTCCTTTGGGAGGCTACAAGTATTTTGTTCCAATCGAAGTAAGTGCATCTCAGTTAGAAAATAAGGGAAACATCTTCTGGTGATTGATTCTTCACCATTGATCTTCTGGTGATTGATTCTTCAATGACAAATTATAATCTGCAGAGCTTCCCGCTCAGGGTTGTTCACGAAACAACTGACAAGTAGATGGATCAATCAATAGCTATATTAAACGACACAAATTCAAATCTCAACTTGCAATCATTTTACACAAATTTTTCGAATAAAAAATGAAAATGCTCAGAATATTTTACTCTACAGCTATAGTACAACAGGAAATAGATTTGACATCTAAAAAACCTCACAGCGAATTAGCTATGCTGTCAAGGTTCAACTATATTGTGATTTGTCAAGATTCAATTATATTGTCATATGTCGAGGTTCGACTATACTGTCACATAGCAAGGTTCAACTAAATTGATTGCATGTCGAGGTTCGACTATATTGTCATACTTCAAGATTCGACTATATTGTCACACCTGTTTCACAACTTTTACATGAAGTAACAAGTCCCTTGCAGATTAATGGTTAATTAGTAATTTCAGCTATAGTTTTATAAACAGATTCAACTGAGTATTCACCTGTCATATATTAGGTACAGAACCACTTGGTGGGCCATAAGAAATTAATATTTTAACAAAAGAAACAAGATGTTTATAAGTAATAAGTTTTACATGACCGGCTTCCAGGTAAAGCCAAAACTGATGCACATAGTGCAAATGTTTCATTAAACTCTCCCACCAGACATTAGTGTCCTTAGGGTTGTCTTTCTACACATGGCCAATCGACCTAGCAGTTATAGAAAAATAAAATGCCAGTAATTTATAGTCACAAATTTTCTTCAGCTCCAGACAGCTCAGTATTGATGAGACAGGAATATGTTACAATAGAATACAACACACTGTACAGCATTATCTATCTACTATATTTAGTGCGCACCTGTTCTCTAATGGTTCCATCTTTATCAGTTCTTTTCACCGGCAACTTATTTGTAAGTTCATTTGGTTTGAGTTTCTTGGAATCATTGTCGTCGTTGATTTGCAGCTTATTGGCTGTCTCTTCAGGTAATTCCAGCTCTGATTGGTCAATATCCATGGACTCAGCTTGTTTCTCATTGGCTGCATCCATAGCTTTTGCATCAGAAGTCTGTCAGAAGAAAACAATCAAAACATGAACTATAAACTATGAAAAGCTTGCCCTATATGCAAAACAGTAAAGCAGAAATGTTTTTGAATGAAATGAGTAGCATCTTGCTAAAGTATAAATCTGTAATTTTGTTAAGCAAAAACATTTATCATTGAAAATAATAGGAGCAAGTAGTAGATAGGAATTGTGTTCTGTGTTCTGCCTCAAAAGTCAACAGAATATCAAATATAAGACACGAAACCTCTTGCTGATCTGGAGTTATGTGCTCATAGAGAGAACTAGGAGGTGGCTGCTGGTTTTGTTTGGCGGATGGTTTTTTGTCACTGGAAGACTGAATGGAATCCATATTGACAGAGCAGCTATCATGAGTGTCAGCTAGTGTTCTGTTCTCATCAGACCTCTTGTCACCACGCTCCATCGAGTTCTACGGTGCAGAGATTACCGTTATGGCCACAAGCCCACTCACCCACCATAATCAACTTGATCTAAGCTATATACTAATGGAAACTGAGCAAATTTAAATATGTTCACCACAAAATACAGCGCATACTGACGGTGTAAACCATGTTACCTGTACAACAATTAGACCAACTATTTCGCTAACAGACGATCAAACAAGTTCATTAGATTTTTTACGAGCCGCTGTAGCAATATTTTTTACAGAAATGTGTAGTCAATAATGGCTTAATTCGCAGAGAGATGTTTGTTATCGTAGATTTATATCATCAGATAACAAGAGTCTGAACTAATAAAATTAATCTAACGAGCAAATCAATAACAAGGCGACGAAATATTTGCAACTTTAAGAAGACACAAATCGTTGTACATTGAACCCTTAGCTTTCGTGACTCCCCTGATTCATACTCTTTACCAAGGCATTGCATACTGAATTCTGATTATGCTGTAGTTGGTGACCAGAGAAATTGAAAAATGCTCAGCCTTCAGGAGAAAAAACACAGTCATGATGTGGAGTCAGAACAAAGAGGTTAAGTTTGAGAGACTTTGAAATATCACGAACTACCAAGTTTTTAATCTTGCATTCATCACTTTATTTAGGTTATACTTTTGCGGTACCCTTCTTAAATTATTATATATGTTGTTGTTTGTACAACATCATAAGATTTTTCTTTTGTAACAAAATTCCGGGCTTCAGAACAGATTTTCATTCTCAGTTTCAACTTATAGTACAGTATTGCAGTATAACAGTAGAGGATAACAGTACAGTATTGCAGTATAACAGTAGAGGATAACAGTACAGTATTGCAGTATAACAGTAGAGGATAACAGTACAGTATTGCAGTATAACAGTAGAGGATAACAGTACAGTATTGCAGTATAACAGTAGAGGATGACAGTACAGTATTGCAGTATAACAGTAGAGGATAACAGTACAGTATTGCAGTATAACAGTAGAGGATAACAGTACAGTATTGCAGTATAACAGTAGAGGATAACAGTACAGTATTGCAGTATAACAGTAGAGGATAACAGTACAGTATTGCAGTATAACAGTAGAGGATAACAGTACAGTATTGCAGTATAACAGTAGAGGATAACAGTACAGTATTGCAGTATAACAGTAGAGGATAACAGTACAGTATTGCAGTATAACAGTAGAGGATAACAGTACAGTATTGCAGTATAACAATAGAAGATAACAGTACAGTATTGCAGTATAACAGTAGAGGATAACAGTACAGTATTGCAGTATAACAGTAGAAGATAACAGTACAGTATTGCAGTATAACAGTAGAGGATAACAGTACAGTATTGCAGTATAACAGTAGAGGATAACAGTACAGTATTGCAGTATAACAGTAGAGGATAACAGTACAGTATTGCAGTATAACAGTAGAGGATAACAGTATAACAGTAGAGGATAACAGTATAACAGTAGAGGATAACAGTATAACAGTAGAGGATAACAGTATAACAGTAGAGGATAACAGTATAACAGTAGAGGATAACAGTATAACAGTAGAGGATAACAGTATAACAGTAGAGGATAACAGTATAACAGTAGAGGATAACAGTATAACAGTAGAGGATAACAGTATAACAGTAGAGGATAACAGTATAACAGTAGAGGATAACAGTATAACAGTAGAGGATAACAGTATAACAGTAGAGGATAACAGTATAACAGTAGAGGATAACAGTATAACAGTAGAGGATAACAGTATAACAGTAGAGGATAACAGTATAACAGTAGAGGACATGATGCTAACTATTTTAAGAAATTAAAGCATCACAAGTGATATTTGTAGCGTAACTTCAGTTATATACTGTACTCTATATATTATTAGACCTTATTAACACACAAATATAAACGAATGTAAAGTTTAACAATATCATAGTAGCAACTAAAGCCATTATAAATGTGAGAAAACTAGCAAGTTTAAGTAAACAGAGAACAGCGAACAGGAAATGAAAATATTTCAAATAACTACACAAGAATAACTTCCCGAGCATTGGGAACCAAGGCTTTTTTGTATGATGCTTATGGAGATCCATAACCAACCACGAATAGTAGGAGTATTCGTGAAGTATGCTTACTTATATGTAGAAAACCATGAGACGTCTCACTATAATACTCAATTATACACGCACTCTCAGCGTGAACGTTAAGTAATCTACCTGGAGGCTAATTAAAAGGAACAGCATGACTACAAACGATCCAGAGCCTCCTTACCTCTTGTTGGGAGGTACTGTCATCAGCTACACCCGCCTGATAGGAATCTCCCATTCCAACTTCTTGTTGACTCGCATCTTCTGATTGGCCCGCTCCCTGCTCTTCCTTTGATTCTGTTTCACCACCTGAAGCACATCATATTGAAGGAATACCTCAATTGTATGGCTAGGTCAAGGGCAAAACTGATAGACATAATAGATGAAAGTTGAATAGAAGCTAGGCTACACATATGTCAACTTCTACGAGGGAGATAACAGTCGAATCCAGCTGAAATTGAGCCTTTAGCAACATACGAATGCATCGCATTTTCTCATCTAATATACTTAGTACTCTATTTTAAATACCGTAAAACCTCTATTTGAACGCCATGGTGCTGCATGTTTTAACCCTTCTTCCATAAGGGTGTTCTATTAGAGGTGGCATTCAAATACATGTAAAGGTGGCGTTCAAATATAAATTTTACAGCATCAATCAACGGGTGGCTTTGTTATGAGGCATGTTCACAGTTACCCAACTCTGGCCTCAACATTGATAGAAAACTAACAGCAATAAAATAAAACAATTAACTAATACTATGGAGATCTTAAAATGAGGCAGGATGATAAGAATGCTAGGAGTCGTTTCATCCTTAATCAGTTGGGTTTTGGACTTATAAGACTTTTTAAGCTGATATCAGCATAGTATTTGCAAAAATACTTTGCCTGTGATCCATAAAACTATTGAAGTGTGTTATCATAAGAGCTGGCACACATCTTAGTCTCTTTAGAAGCTAGCTGACTGATGTCTGGCAGTTATTCTACCTAACTCACAAGCTATGCTTATAGAATGACTATATCCAACAGCATATAACAATACAAGAAAAACCTTTTCAAAGCGTCAACTCATAACACAAACTTTTAATTGATCTCCTTAAGAGAACAAGCCCTGATTTTGTGGTTAGCAACAACTTCTATTCTCACCTCTATCTTTGGCCATCTCCTCTACAAGTTGCTCATCTGTAGCTTGGCTGGCTGCTCCAAATGACTCGATGTTCTGCTGTTTGTCGGGAGAGTCCGACTCTTCAGCAGTAGGATCTTTCTCCCCATGCGCAGGGTCGTCTTCTCCTTCCTCATTATCATCCATCGCTGGCTGAATGATACAGATTATGGATAAGAATAGAGCGCATATAGAGCTCTATAAAAGCTGAATATAATATAACATTTGATGAAAAGAAAGAAATGGAAAGAGAGTGAGACGAAGCAAGAGATCAGAGGCTATGGAGAAAGCGAGGACTAAGCAATAGAGCAAGATTATAAAGAAGATAACGAAAGAGATAATGAGAAAGATAGAGAGTGGGAAGAATTTGTATACTAAATGGGACAGGAAGGAAAAGAAATAGAGGGAAGAGAGAGAAATAGAGCGAAGAGTAGAGAGAGAGAAATAGAGCGAAAAGTAGAGAGAGAGATGAAATAAGCTAACCTGATTGATCTCAGGTTCCTGCTCTACAGTGTCTTCTTCCATCTCTTCTACTCCATCTGTGTTTTCATTCATTCCAGCATCCTCGTCATCTGCTACCTCATCTTCCTTCACTTCCTCTTCCATTTTATCAAGATCCAATTCATCTGGCATCTCCAACTCTCCATCCTGTTCCTCCGCTTGCTGCTGTGTATCACCATTGTAGAATGGATCTGGCTAAACACCACAATAGATAAGGTTAAATTCACTACACACTTATAAAATGTAACTTGATGCAAATTAACTAAAGTTTAGGACTCTTGCAAATGATCGCATAGGTAAACATTGACAATGTGTTGACCAGGTTGACCATTTGTTAATTGTCTGTCTAAGAAGCAATTAACATAGGTAGAACAACTTTCATTCGTATTGTGAATCTGACCCAACATTGTTACCATAACTTCTTAACATTAACAATATAGGAAACATCAGTGATAAGAAAAATGGATGCAACAATATATACACAATGAATACACAATATATACAGTACACAGATGGTTATAGAAACAGAGGCTATGGCTCAGGATGTTCGATTCTGTTATCCTTCATTCTAATATATCTCTTCTTGCATAAATATTAATTGTAATCTAGCACACCTAGTACATATTCTGCTATGAATATTCTGTGAGAAAAACCAAGCTTGGTGTACAATTTTAATAGGTAACATTATAAAGACAAGTGTCTACCAGTTATATCTATTAGAACTGATGGCTGCTGTACGCTATTGAAGCTTTATAATCTTTGATGAGGTAAACAATGACCTCATCTTTGTATTTATAACATTGCCAACACAAACAGTTGTGTTTGCCAAAAAAGAATGTAAACATAACTAAATTTTCAAAAACTGGGTGTAAAAGAAGTACTGAATGCCTCTCTGTGAAATAAGCACCGATAAGCCAAAAACTTCTACAACAAGAAAGCCTTTACAAATATTCTCAGAAATGACCATAAAGAATGTTCTAGCAATGAACTTGCCAGATATATGGCAGTAGAGTTCAACCATATGCCTCAATAATTCCTAGTTTGTGAAACTCTAACCTTCGACCTTTAGTACAAATTATCTATCGCTAAGTTAACAATTTTAGTTGGAACCTTATTGGTTACATCAAATTGTTTAAATTAAAACTTTAAACTATAGCTGAATTAAAAGCAGATGGATTTTATTTATGAGAACATTTGCCGATATCACGAAAAATAGGCTTTACATCTGCATGATAGTCAGAACATTTCCTTGCTTTTTCAGTACATTCTCTGACCAATGAGAATAGTTTTTGATCATTCAAGGATTACGAAAAACCAAGTGCACAAAATTGTAAAAGTAAGCTGCTAACAATGCGGATTAGGATGTTTATAATAAAAAACTTGATAGTATTGCGTGCCGACTTGCCATAGAAAAATCATAGTTCTCCCTAAAGAGAGTTTACCTGTCTAGCTAGCAGATGTGTCAGTGTAAATGCAACAAGCTTGATAGTTGTGGCCGCAAAACCAAAGCCCAGAGCTGAAAAAATCGTTGGAGTGGGCGAGAAATGAAGTAAAGAGACGAGTAATAAGAGTAACCCACACAGAGGTGTACATATACGTGTTAACGGGAAGGCAGAGCCAAGCGCACCGATGAACCATACAAGAGACTTGCATCAGGTAATCCAATTGTTAGTTTAAATAAGCGATTTCGAGTAAAGCGACAGCGAAAATGATTAGTTGACAGCATTTGAATGCACCATCAGGTAAAGGTAGACTAATGCAGGTAAATTTAAAAATTGTTATAATTTGGAGCAAAACATACTGATGTAATATTAAATATTGCTGAGTTTCAACATATATGATCAGAAATAGCGCCAAAAGTTAAAGGGAAAATCTAGGAAATGCTGATGCCACCTCTATAAATGAAACAGAGACACCAGCTACAACAAGAGGCCTAGGTATAATACATTTCTCACTAAACTAGAAATAAGAAGGAATGAGAGGATACCAAGGACTGAACATATAAAAAACTAAAGGTAAAGATTTGATATGATTCTAACACACTCGAAGCTGTAAAAAAGGGATGAGTGATATAGAAACACTAGACGTGCAACAAAGGTCAAAGGAGGTACACAGATAACACGAAAAAGATGTGACAGAGAATAAGGAAAAACGAAGAACAAAGACTAGCTGTAGTGAGCCTGGGTACAGATAAGTTCAACAAAGTAAGCTGCCAGTAGAGTGTGCATGTTTACTGCAATGTCCTGTTTATTCGAGCATTGTTGAACATCAAGCCAAGCACACACGATGCAAAGAATACAATCGGTGTACAAAAGAAAGATGTAAAGCGATAACCGCTATAAGCCAGTCAGCGCAGAGCTATCAATTGAGAAGCAAACTCGAAGGAGAGGATGCCACATGCGAGCACACAATTAGAGAGGAGCAGGAGGTTTCAGAAAAGTCGCATATTTCTGAGTGACTGCAAAGCGGCGGAAAGGGAAGCGAGGCAGCATGCAACACATATAAAACGTCTAGACGAAGAAAAGAGACGGAGCCTAGCTCGGATACAGAAGCAAGTATACAAAACCAAGTACCAATGGAGCAAATCGATAAGTTTTCCCTTTTCTTGTCCTGGTATGAACACGAGTATGCAACAACTGCTTGACAAGCTGTCGCTGGAAGACAAAAGTGATGCAAAGGCAGTGAAGGGAGAATGCGAACGAATCTGGAGTGAAAGAGATGGTAGATATAACAGAGTGGATTCTATTAGCAGCTCTCCCATACAACTGAAGAGGCTGCTTAAAATTTCCCGCAAATCATTTCAGGATACACGCCTGAAAGGAGCGGGTGAAACTAGCTCGGCACCAAATGTCACCCAAACCGAAATGAAGAAGCATGCCTGCCAAGCAGTGTCAACAGCATCTCCGCATAAACTAGACTGCAAGCACTGCTTAACACTTGTCAACAAGCGAGTATCACTGCTTGCTAGCCCGCAAAAGGGAACAGTTAGACACAGGAATATTAGTGCAGCTGAACACTTAGCAAATTTGGACGAAGCAGTTAAGTCAAATGATACTTATTCATTAGCTGAGATAGCAATGAGCAGTGAAGGTCAGACCGAGGAAGAGCCTGCTGGACCTGATTATCTAAGGCACCAAAATGACAAGAAGCACAGGCTACGTGGTGCAGATCTAGCTATTCATTCTAAGAATAGGCCATCGGCAAGCAAAGAAAAACTGTCCAAAATGAATAATAAATCGCAAAAAAAGGTTGCATTTAGTGAACTAAGAAAAATGGAAAGTAGCAGATCGTCTCCTCTTTTTCCGCTGTACACGCCTTCCATCCAAAGGTTAGGAGGTGGAAGAACATCACAGCCGGTTTTGCCAATGGCAGAATTTAGCCAATCACGCTTCAGCTCATTGCCTTTGCTCAAGGAATATTTAAGCAGCGCTGAGCTAAAGCAGCGACAGCGATGGCAGGCGAGAAAAGATATGATGGAGAAAGCCAGAAAAGACGAACAAGAAGTGCAACAAAAGGTTGACAAATTTCTGACTAAAATAAAACAACTTGCCGACAATCAGAAAGCGTCAGACAAGGGGCAAACAAGATAGGAAATCTCCCACATACATAATTTATATGCTGATAGTGCTTTCACGGAAGAGAAAATCACTTACTTTAGATGAGCTTGAAATGTTATAAAAAATGATGACAGCACACTGAAACAGCAATAAAAACCAGAGGCAACCTAAAATATTTTTAATCAAATTGAGAAATGAAAATAGATGTTTCAATGACTGTGACAGTGTAAACACATGTATGACTGACTATGTAACTATTATATTAAAACAATTGTGGAGTTACTTTCTCACAATAGATCATTGAAACAGAAACAAAAACTCCCAATAACTTTTAACATAGCTAGTTTAGACTGACCAGTTCATCCTGATTATAATCTTCTATTTCTTTTTCTAGCTCATTGATGTCTTTGTCATCCATTTCCTTTTCTTCCCTTTGCTTCTGATCCGTAGTTGTCTCTTCCGGGTTCTCATCTTTGGCAACGAGCTCTCTCTGGGTTTCTTCACTTCCTTTGCCAGTTTCCTCTTCCTTGGACTACACAGACACACAATTTATATAGAGGTTCTATAAGTCTGGTCAATATAATATAAATATACATGTGTATATATATATATGTAACATGTTAACAATTATAAAGTAATGGTAATAATAGAAGTCATCAAATAAACAAACTTACATCTATGAATGTAACAATGCAAACAGAGGTTTTTAAAGATAAAAACATACATCTATAAATGAAACAGTGAAAATAGAAGTATTCAAATAGACAAACCTACATCTATGAATATAACAATGATAATAGAAGTCTTCAAGTAAACAAACTACACCTATGAATGTAACATTGATAATAGAGGACTTCAAATAGACAAACCTACACCTAACATAAAACCTCTATAGGAATGACATGGTACCGTATTGTTCAACTGCATCCTTATAGTGACGTTTTATTAGAGGTGATGTTCAAATAAAGGGTGGCAAAAAATTTTGAGATAAACTTAACCATTTTACAGACAAAATGATGCTAATGTTACCTATATTATGCACTTTCCTTTGGGCAGAGCAACATTAATGCCGTCGGCCTCAGCATTTTTGCTAAATCGTTTTTATATACATCAACGTATCAGACCGAGTTAAATGAGGAGCTACGTTGAGTAAAACCTATTAGCCGAATGCCATTATTAATTATTTCAATGGCATTGCTTTCAAAATTTTAAAGAAAAAAACACAAAGCTTTGGAGTTAAAAAATGGATTTCGATGCGCTGGAACAATGGCTGCTATTATGTTGTACGGGGTTTCTGAAGAGTATACTCATCGCTCATCAAAACGCTTTAAAGTCTTCAGCTCAGATTGTAAACCACATTAGGGATGAATCTTGAGAAAATAGATCAGACCTAAACCTTAATGACTTCAAATCAGAAAGTAGCTTTGATAATTGTGACGATCATTCTTATTAGGTACACTGTCACTAAAACCATAGCAACCACGACAGAAACAGCAAAAGCATTAATTGTTATCGATGTAACCGAGTTATGATTAGTTCGATTTTGTGGACACTTTTCTACAGATCGCTTGCTATTAGGGGTCCGTAAAGATCAGAGATTGTCAAAGTGGCGGTCAAATAGAGTTGATGTTCAATTAAAGGGCAGCGCTGTATGTTTCAAGCCTTCTCTTATAGTGGCGTTCCATTAGCAGTAGCATTCTATTAAAGGTTTTACGTTCTATTAAAGGTTTTACGGTATGCACTTAATAACCAAAGCATGAAAAGTAATAAAAACATGTCAGTTAATTACCAGCTACATAAAGCGTGTTCAGCCAACAGCACTCACCTGCTCCTCATTGTCATCTTCATCCTGGTCTTCACCCCAAAGCTTGTCATCAAGTTTTTCTTTGAGATCAGAGTCTCCTATGTCACCCATCTTCTCATCCATCTCATCCTCATCTCCGCTTGAAGTCTCCTCATCCTCCTCATCCACCTACGCATCATCAAAGCAGGTTGAAGAACACCATAAGTTTACAGTAATTTTAACACGAAGCTACCAACTGCCACAGAATGGGAATTTTTGGCGCAGACGTTCCGTCGTAGGACTTATTGGCATGACGATTTCTGGCGCAGGACTTACTGGAGTAGGTCACAAGTTCGGAATATATCCATCTTCCATTGCGACTTTAACTTTTACTTAAATTTGTAGTGTACTCAAAAAACTTTAAGTAAAAGTTAAAGAGAAAAATTGTTTATAACAACTACATTTACGTATTTAACAGATGTAGTTCATGAGACCCCTCATTCAAATATTTATGTATTTCGAAGAAAAAAGTATTGTGTGAAGTTTCATGAATAACAAAATGTTTTCTTTTTCTTATTACTAGCTTCGTGTTATTTATTTACAGATAAGCATAAATAATTCCTTTAGTATTAAAATGCCAGCACCAAGTCTGATGTCAAAAAGCCTGAGCCAAAAAGTCCTACGCCAGAAAGCCCTAAACCGCAATTAGACCTACCTGAGTGGCTGGGGCGTCCTCCAAAGCACCATCAAAATCCCCTGACATCTCGATTCCATTATCTTCCTGTGGTGGAGCATCATCTGGGGTTTTCTCTTCCTTCTCCCTGTCTTCTGGCCTTTTAGCATCATCTAATTCATCTTCATTTTCAATCTGCATTGCACAAATATGTTATGGAAGCATTTAGTATTAGTGAGCTATTACTGGGAGTGCCATGCCAGATTAATGTGTGACGTTATCGTTATCTGTTTAGAGAGGAGTAGACCACTTCATTGCCCTTCATGAAAAATGACCATGAAAACATCTATGTAAATCTTAACATTAAAAACCTTAAAGAAAGTAGTTAAAAAGATCACGAGAGACTCTTATAAGAAAATGACTCGTAGACTGTAAACGGACTGCCCTACAGATCTAGACTGTCCAAATCCTTCTACATGACATCAATGACTAATTCCATAACCTACCAATCAGGGGTTTCAACAAAGGTTGTAGAAAAACAACCACCAAGTTTCCAAGGGATAATTTTATACTAAAGATTCAATTCATCAACACACTATAGGCTCTGTGAGAGAGATGCGTTGAACTGGGTTAATCTATACATTACGGACTGCACTCAATGTTTATAATCATGTTGCTGTGGTTTCTAGTAAATTTTCAACTATTAGTGAAACAAAAATGACATTTTATAAATGTTTCAAGTCATTTGATGCCACGAATTTTTAATTTTAGGAGCAAACACCGTGCCTTAAAATATGTCCTCAACCCAAGTTGTTATGTAACCTATCTTTGGCCTTATTTCGACCACCGACTGATCGATATGTGAATGTAGAAATTCGCTAGATCGATCGACGCACTAACACAACTAGTTCTAGGCAAAGTATTACCTCATGAAAAGCCGGAGAATGATAAGCTAAGCTAGTAGAATATTGTTTGAAAACTAGTAAGACACAATGATATTTCTAATTTCAATAATGTTAAATTTAGTCCAGTAAAAGTAGATGAAATCAATAACAGGTTGAATCTGCACAGATAAAACTAGACAAATTTCAAAAACATTTTTTAAAGTTTTGCATATGAGTCACTCACTGTATCACTGACGTCCTTGGCTCCTTCACCATCAGCGAGGCCAGGCCCATCACTTGTGTTAAAGTCACCACCTCCATCGCCATCTAGCTCATCACTCAGTTCTTCAGGCAAACAGAAACCCTACAAAGATACAAGCATCTACACTGATTGAACGCTATAAGACTGTATGTGAGTACCACTCGGAAAATCTCTATAAACTCTCTACATACAGCCGATTCATACATGTAGATTATGTTTCCTGTATAGTATCTATAAACTTTCTACACATTGCAGATTCATAGATTATGTTTCGTGATTATGTATGATATCTATAAACTCTCTATAAACTCTAGCACTTAATAAACTGGTGCAGATCAGAGCTATGTAGAGTGACCCCACTTAATAAACTGGGGCAGATCAGACCTATGTAGAGTGACCTTCTCACATAATAAACTGGCACAGATCAGAACTATGTAGAGTGACCTTCCCACTTTGTAAACTGGGGCAGATCAGAGCTATGTAGAGTGACCTTTTCACTTAATAAACTGGTGCAGATAAGAGCTATGTAAAGTGACCTTCTCATTTATAAACTGGCGTAGATCAGAGTTATGTAGAGTGACCTTCTCACTTAATAAACTGACACAGATCAGAGCTATGTAGAAGGACCTTCTCACTTAATAAACTGAGACAAATCAGAGCTATGTAAAGTGACCTTCTCATTTATAAACTGGCTAAGATCAGAGCTATGTAGAGTGACCTTCTCACTTAATAAACTGGCACAGATCAGAGCTATAGAGAGTGACCTTCTCACTTTATAAACTGATACAGATCAGAGCTATGTAGAGTGACCTTCTCACTTAATAAACTGGCGCAGATCAGAGCTATGTAGAGGGACCTTTCCACTTTATAAACTGGTGCAGATCTGACCTATGTTGAGTGACCTTCTCACTTATAATACTGATCATCTTTATATATATATTGTCTTGTTGGAACTAAACTCTGGCTAGATGGCAAGAGTTAACTTCATATCTTTTCTACATGAGAGTGCCGAGTTCTATACACAGTCCGTCCAATGAGCTGAGGCAAGAGTTTGATAACCAATGCTGCCCTGCTGCCATTTGTAAAAAGCATTCAACTGGAGAAACCAGAAATAATGCTAAACTACATGTGCAACTGCAAAAAGTAATTACACACAGTAACAAGCATAAAACTATATTATAATGACAACATTACAACAAATATATCTACATGTATAACATGGTACAAAGCGGGACAAACCTTGCTAGCAAGATGGGTGAAAATATTGTAGAGTATAGACAGAAGTTTGAGGGAATTGTTGAGCTCAGTCCATGACTCTTGCAAAACTGATTGGCACATCGAGATGAACTGGTGCATTATGGGTACACAGGAGAGTAGTATGTTTGCCTTGGCCTTTCGTGAGTCGCTGTGAGAATCCTTTCCGAGGTCTGAAGCTATGTTGGACAAGCCATCAAGTATCTAGAAGTCAGTATCAACATTATAATTGGCATAGTTTATCAACTTCTCCAATAATAAAAACCAGCTGAATGCCCTGCGTTGCATGAGTAATAACAACAGCTTATAAACATTACATTACCTTACCTACTATTCCCTTTACACTACAATACCTGCAACGGTTTATAAGCTGCTTTTATTAACTGCGCAATGTCGGGCATTCACCTAGTGAAGCTAGCTGGTAATCATTACATGTGACACAACGTCATTGGGCATATTTTAGCCGATGTAATGAATAGTTTCACCATTATTATTGATCACCATGCTCAGTTGAATGCCATAGTCTAATGGATAAGCTTGATGCTTCTAGAACTGGAGGTTCCAAGATCAAATCCTTTGCATAGTAAATTTTTCATTACTAAAACTTTATCGCTGTAACTGGGTAGACGGGCCCATTTTTAGATATAAAATTTTTTTTGAGTTGTTTATTCAGTTTAAACGAGTTCTTGCAGATACAGACCTTCAATTCTTTTGTAGGCCTGCATTTGATCAGTGTTCAACCAAAGTTCATAAATTGTATGATGCCCTTAGTTTCTTTTAAACTATTGAAATGCACTGGTTTATTGTAATTTTTAATGAACCACGGTCCTATATTATAGTGGTATTTATAACTGAAATAACTGGTAAGTATATAAAATATGTGTATATGACCATCTCAGTTGAGTAGCTTGCAATCCCATAACAGTGAGTCTCAAAATGGCACAAACTACTAGAATTACCGGTTTATAATCATCAGAATGTGAAGATGATTAGATGATGAAATAGATGATTCAATATGCAACATACAGGCATATACATATGATCAATACAATCGTATTAATCGTATCAATACACACAATAGTAGACTATCGTGTGATGACGATAGTCTACTATTTTGCGATGATAACACACTCTAATCTGATAAAGCCTGATTCTCTTTTCATCTCTAAAACCATTATACGGCCTTCATGTGCATCCCAATGATATCACATTAATATATGGCCATTCTCAAAAAGTTCTCTTGACAAAAGAAAATCAATTTAACAATTTTATTACTTCCCCTTACGTGTAGGTTACTATTCAGTGTGTTACACTCTTGTCAAGAATAATCAATAGTGTTACTAAAGAAAACTCGAATAAATTACCTCAGTTGACACTACGTGTGATAACAGAAACAGAAAAGAACCACATGATCACAGCCAGTTTCATTACTACTAATAACATGCACGGAACCAGTTCTATGATTACTAATAACATGCAAACAACCAGTCATATACATAACTTAAAATGACTTAAAATAGGCAAATAAAAATGTATCGTAAAACCTTCAACTGAACACCAGCTCTATTTGACTGCCACTCTAGGAGAGGGGTTGAAAATAAAGCACCACCCTTTAATTGAACGCCACCTCCATTTAACCGCCACTTTGACATTTTTTGATCTTTACGAACCCATAATAGCAAGTGATCAGTAGAAAAATTTCCACAAAATCGTATCAATAATGAATTGTTTACATCAATAACAATTAAGTCTCTCGGTGTCCAACTCAAGACTTTTCTTTTTTTTTGTTAAAATTTCGAAAGCGACACCACAACAATAATTAATAACTGTATCAGGCTAATAGTAGTTCCTTGTTCAATGCCGCCTTTGTTACTTCGCAGTATGTGCAAAACGGTTTACATTTACGATGGTATATGAACTACTACTTTTAGGTTAAAAGCTGTGCTTAACGCTCATTCCGCTAAAAGTTTATCAATACACGTAGTTGTGCGAAATGCAATGCGTAAAAGTTTTGGCTCAGCTAAAAACATTGTTTCAATGCTAATATCAATTAGTTCAGCAGTATAGAAGAGTTGAGGTCAGAATACATTGTGGAAGGTATTTAACAACCAGAAGATGTTCGGTCCATCGAAAGCAACAATCAGAACGCAACTGGCCGAGCAAACGATGCAAATATTTTTGATTCAAAAATGTGAATTTTTGTTTCTGCATGTTTCTGCATGTATCGTAAGTATGGTTTGTTTATGTCACTTGTTCATATACATGTATTTGTAGCATTTGATAGATTATTGTTATATAACTTATAAATTTGCAGATTTATAGCATATTATTCGATAGCATGATTGTGGTAATCTGATCTTACGATGGATCGATAATCGTAACTCCTCTTCTATTGCACATGAAAAGCTAGTTTTGGCTGCAAACTGTAGCAAACATATCAATGAGTGCACTGAGCTTTTATACAACATTGTTAAATATAGATATATAATACAAATGTCTTCAATTTAGAATAAAGTAAAAATTGAAAACTCCAACAAATTGCGAAGCAGGACACAGACTATGATATCACCGCAGGTTAATTGCAAGCAATAGATATCAACTGGTAAAGAGATTTCTAGGCTTCTCAATGCATATTTATTAACAGATCCTTGACAAGTTGGAGGTAAATTAGCAAATTTATTGCATCCAAAAGGACATCCTTTAATAGAGCACCATGGCGCTCTATTAGAGGTTTTACAGTGTGTTGTTTGATCATATCTATACAGATTGTTATCTTAAACCATTGAAAAAATAAACTGTTCAAAATTTAGCCTCATAATTATTCAAAAACATAATTTTACAGCTGCTTGGTTTACATGCTTGTAATCAGAATAAAATGAGAATTACTTTAATATATAATTTATGGTTATTGACTCAATTCACAATGAGTAACAATGCTGTAAATGAGAATTTTAGTTTTCCTATAAAAGAGTCCAGTTCATTCGCACACCTGCAGGAGATGCTTGAAAATTAGTCTTTAGTCTTATTGGTTAGTTTTTATAAGAGGGCTCCATCAATGAGACAAATACAACATGTGGCCAAAATTATGTGAGCGGGTAATATGTGCGTATTTTTTAATCCCAAAGCTGAAAGCAAAAACTGGCATTGAAGGATTTATGAGCCGCATACGTGATGTTATAAACATATCTAGAGCAATGCGAGGGTCGATAGAGTCACATCCTTTCTTGGTGTTTAGTGTGTGACAACCATTTGCCTGCAGAAAACTTACCGAGGACAAAGAGACCTGTTTCATAGCATTATCCATTATCCTTAGAGAGTCTATCAAATGCTTGTCAATTAGCTCCTCTGGTTCTGTACATCTGCTTGTCTCATCCAATCCATGGCTGTCGAGGATTGTAACAGTGTGCTGGCAGGCCAGAAGAACCTCTCGTACTGTACCATCAGCAGCGGCAGCAAACTGCTCAATACTAAGACTAGATTGACTAGACTGGGAGTCAGCAATGATAGCCTTAGAACTCTCTAGAGTGGAACAGAAACTCTTGAGGGCATTGCGAACATGCTTCACAAGCACCAGACTCCCATCCTTTGCTGCAAGAGAAATACAAGCTGTCTGTAATAGTTTGGGAGAGCTTAAAAAAGAGAACAACTCTAATTAATTTGTGAGAGCATAACTCCATACTCACAACTATGTTACCTTTAGAAAGGAGAGCAAGCGCTTAAACTTGGATGCTCCACACTATTTCAATAATAGGAAAATAATTTGAAAACGATAGAAAAACACCGACACTTTCTGATAAAACCTGCAACAATTTTGTGTAACGTTATCTTTAATGCAACAAAACAAAATTAAGACTAATGTATTCAACTTATTAGAGGCTCAGGCCTTTTAAGATTTACCAACAACCTTGACCATGCTTTACAAAACAGGCCTTGTAAAACATGCCTTGTAATAATGATATTCGGCTTACAAAGTTGTACATGTAACATATACATTGTTTAAAACTGTATATAAGTGAAAAACATGGTAGTAAATCTAGGACGTGCATAAGTGACCCACTTGTGAAGCTGAGGAGCAGGGAGGACAACTCATCTGTGACAGAACTCAGCTGTTGCATATGTCCTGACACTAGACTGAGCTGCTGCTCGCCATATAATCTAACAGGCTCAGTAACTAGCGAGGAAAGAGAGTGACGCACTGCAGTGAGGGAGCTAAGAATAATATTGATTCGGCCAATCATATCTTGCCAAGGTGAGCTGTAAAAATAGAGATTCATTTTATAGAAAACAGATGAATGTGAAACAATCTCAATGTGATATGATATGTATGAGACAGATGAATGTGAAACAATCTCAATGTGATATGATATGTATGAGACAGATGAATGTGAAACAATCTCAATGTGATATGATATGTATGAGACAGATGAATGTGAAACAATCTCAATGTGATATGATATGTATAAGACAGATGAATGTGAAACAATCTCCTTGTGATATGGTATGTATGAGATAATCAGAATGAGTATATGTACTATAGACTACAAGCAGCAAGTACTGGATTCTGAACGCGCAAAACAGTTTTGATTTGCTCAATAGAAACTAAAAAATACGAAGATATAAATTTTCAAATAAACCGAATTCTGTGGCATACTTGGTTGAAGAACAAGTAGTCATTTAATGGATAATACTGGTAACTTTTGAAGAATATCAGTTCTGCCCACCTGTTATAGAACTTGACAAGCAAGAGGTAATTACATAATTATAGTTATAGTCTAGCAGATAGTCTGCTCTTAGAACAGAGCTAGGTTCTACACCAGGCATATTGCAATGAATATCTCGATAGTATTGTGAACATGGATAGCAAGTAGAAAACTCCATTTTGTCCTTGGCTCATTATAATTAGTTAAAAGGAAAAGCTGCCCAAAGCAACAATTTTTGTCTGAAGCAGAGGCCATGGACGAACGGTTTGATTTATATATTGCCCAGCAATGCGGCGTTGACAAACAAATCCCTTTAGGATTGCAGTTGTTACGAATTCATCAAATTCTGAAACTTCCTCGTTAATAATCGATCAAATTTGTTGGACTTGACCGGTGATAAAAGATTTATTCAGCTTAAAAACTTTAAAAATGGCTCATGTTAAAGCGGTACAAAAGCAATTAATTCTGTCAACAGCCAATTTCCATTAGAAAATTTACCAAAGAAGTCCTAAAACCAAAATACCATAGCTCTTGGCAATACAAATGAAATTAGTAGTTCGGTGTTTTATATTTAATATATTTTTTTATAAAACTTGAACACATACAAACTGTCTCACAAACTGTTAAATAGAAATAGCAACAGTTATTTGTAGTTACATTGCTAAGCAAAAGGTCAACGGCTAAATGTGAACAGCTTCCTGCGGTATTTCAAGTAAATATATCAAATATTATGTTCAAGACGAACTTACACAAAATTTAAGTAGATTTTATCAGAAACCATCAGTATTTCCCTATCATTTGTGATTGTTTTTGATGTTTGAGATCTAACTGCAAGGATGTTTCAAGATTAAAATCGACAAAACTCAATCGACGTTAAAACGCTCAGAAAAAAATATGCGCCAAAATGACGTCATTTGATTAGCGGCTACATGTCTATAACGTTATTAATATCAGCTACTGCGTTCAAGTATCAGCATTGCAGATTCCTAATCTGTTGGTCTTTTTGCAACTATAGAAGTCATCATTGGACTTACACTTGAATCTGAGCGTTTTGCTTGTGATCAAGTTTTGTGGATTTTGATCTTAAAACATCCTGGCAGTCTGATCATTTCATGCATCAAACATAATCTCAAATGATAGAAACATACCAATACTAATAAAATTTCTAATACTAATAAAATAATACTAATAATTTCTAATAAAATCTACTAAAATTTTGTGTAAGTTCATCTCAAAAGATTACTAGCACTTGAAACATATCCTTCATTTTTTCGTGACGTAATTTTATCGTTGTCGGCCATCTTTATAGACAATTTTATCGTTAAAAATACGAAGCTTTTGCAATAAAATTTTGAAAACGATGCTTTCGTTTGCAATTTTTTTATTATAGTATCAAAACAACACCAAAAAGTACTATTAAATAAAAGAAAAACGATCATTTTCTACAAATATGGCGGCTTTGTCGTGAACGAGCGCATGTGCAAACGGCTTGATGACGTAAAAAAAACGGTGGATTCTAAACGGTCTAAAATTTGTATTGCCCTAATTGCTTGCACTCTCCGAGCTCTAGCAAGCTTCGTATACAAAGTTCAATGACAAAAATACTACCGTCAAACATCTAATAGTGTAACTGACTGTTCTTGTGATAATTTAAACCGCAGTCACTGGGCGCTGGTCTTTTTATAATCAGTTATTGTAATAGCTCAATGGTCTGAAAATTGAACACAAGCAATCTGAATTTTTGTCAATTACTCAGCCTGTTTTTGGTCAATAACCAGACGCTACTATAAATGAATGGCTGATACTGACTGTAGCAATTGACATCTGGTGTGCGCTTAGCTTTGTGTAATTTGAACTTAAAACTAAACAATTCAAAAAACACAAAATCAAATCATTACAACTGTGGGGCTGTAATGACAAACAATGAGAATTGTCTCACAACGGCATTACATGTGCTTACCATTTGTTTAGTACATGGAATAAGACCTGATGAATTTGATTACAAAGGATCGATCGACCTTATGAAGTACCATCAACCAGCTGGCAAATATCATCCGTTTAGGTTTAAGCAAGATAACTCTTTTAAAAGATCAGCGCATTTGGCTGATGAAAAAGTGGTGAAATGTAGTGCACCTGTGGAGAGAAAGACTGGAGACAGGCGTAGCAATAGCTGGGTAGCTCAAATGAGTGATGCTAGTACTCTCAGGAGGAATGGAATGAAGTAACAACTTCAGCTCTTCCACATGCTCTATCAGTGCTACAAAGATCAAGGTCTAGAATTACTGAACTTGTCAGGACATGCATGACGACTGCCACGATATGAAAAAGGAGCATCCTCTCTTCTCTTATCACCGCTTTGCATAAGCGGAAGCAAGCTTAGAACTTTAGATTGATTAACTGTGAAAAACAAAGCAAAAAAATAACTGCTCACAAAAGTAACATCACAAATTAGTATGCTTAGAGGATCATGGCTACCATTCAAAGTCATAAAACATGCTCTATTTAATTGGTGTTAATGTTGATGGTACAAACTTATTTTATACAGGTTATGAGTTTGTTTAACAGAAATGAAAAACAATTCCCCGACCCAGCTCAAAAACCTTGAAGACATGTATTTAAAACAATAAATATGTATTTAAAACAATAATATATGTATTTAAAACAATAAATACACATTGAATTAAAACGAATGCATGAAAAGACTATGTAAAAATTAGAAGTAGAAAACTACTTTCACACGATGACTATTAAATGACTTTGAAGCTTTTTTAAAGAGTTCATCCAAAGATGTTTGATTATTCTTTCCTATCAAAACACGCTATGTGTAAGCAAACAAAAATACCTGGAAGAGCAGAATTAACTGCAGAAGTTGCTCCATGTAGAGCAAAAGAATAAGGCACCTGCTCTGAGATGTCACTCAGCCTGCCTATAGCTAGCACCTGCTCTCTGCATCTGGTCCACAGGATGGTATGAGAACAGAGATTGATGTGGTACTGCTTGAGCACATCTATCATGTGCTCTGAGAATCCTTTCAGCTTCTGTATAGTCTCTACTCCCAGTTCCTACAACAAGTTGCTTCTGCACTGCTTTTATGCCAAAGTGATAACTTGTGATATCGCTATACAAGTTGTCATTGCTCTACACTCTAGATTTCACTGTCCATGCCGTGAAGTTCCAACTGCCAGTTGCAGTGTCACTACATACGATGTCGTAACTGTCCCACTGTGTCATGTTCCAGTTCATTGTGATCCCATGTGATGCAACTGCTAACAATGTTGTTATTTGTTGTTATTATTGCTGTCATTGAATGTACTCAAAAGAGGTAAGACATGACAACTTTACCATCTTGAAGGACCAATAAATTCTTCAAGCAAGTGGGATTTATGTACATACCAATTATAGGTTTGTCTCCGGAGTCTGCCCTTTTCATATAATTGGATGCTGAAATGCTACTGACTGTCTTTTACTCCCCGAGTGTGCGATATTTCTCATATGCATATTAAGCAAAAGTTTAAAATTTGCGCTATTCATAGTTCTAGCATTTCAGTGCAACTGAAAATGGGAGACTTCGCATGTACTGTTTTTGTAATATATGAATGTGTTTGATAAAAACATAAATTTGACCGATATTAAACTTTCCTGATATTGGAGATAATGCAGCCGTGATATAATATTGCTTGTATTGATAGACCGCAACATGCACTTGTATTTGAGGCATTGGAAGAATTGACAACTCACAAATATTTATAATATTAAATGCTTCTTCCTTTACGAATATTTGGCTATCTTAAACAAAACTGTTCATAACCCACAGACAACAGAAAATAACATAGTAGTAATTTGTTGCTGAGATAATTGAGCTTCCTAGTTAGTCAAGTAGATAGTTCACTACTGATAACTACATAACCATAATGACTGACCGTGTGTATCATTGTGTTGATGCAAAGTGTGCCAAACGAAAGGAAGTTACACTTAGATAAAGTGAAGTCGTGCGCCCCTGTAGCGATTTTCGTAAAATCTGTAGACTTCGCTGCGTCCTTTAAAAATAAACTTACACAAAATTTTAGTAGATTTTATCAGAAAGTATCGACATTTTTATCATTTGTGATTGTTTAAGGTGATCTGACTGCCAGAATGTTCTAAGATTAAAGTCGAGAAAACTTGATCGTGATTAAAATGCTCCGATCAAGCAAAAGCGCGATTCAGACGTCGATAGTCGCAAAGAGACCGACGGAATAGAGACGCGTAACACTGACACTTAAACACAATAGTTGATATCAACTGTAGCAACTAATGACATCATTTATCACAAATTTTTCTTCTGGGAGTTTTAACCACAATCAAGTTTAGTCGATTTTAATCTTGACACATCCTGGCAGTCAGATATTACATTAACAACCATCGCAAACAATAGAAAAATGACAATACTTAAAGATGAAATATACTAAAATTGTGTGCAAGGTAATCTTTAAAGCTTTTCAACTTCTGTTTTCTGATAATGAGCCACTATAGTGTAATTCATCACTCCAATTACACTCACCAGGTTTTCATTCAGTTTACAGTGAGTTGTCAAACGACATGCTCAAGATAGCCTGAATACCCCGCTAATACGTTAATCAACTCTTACCAAAAGGAGGCAGAAAAATTACCCCCATACCTTAGACATAAAGAGGTCCGTTGACGCCAGAAGACAGTACTGCAGTGCCTACCTTAGAAGGTTTAGAAGATGCATCTAGAAAAACAGTTCGTCTCGTTACGCTCCTGAGTAGGTACTTGACTGCAGACTTCCATATATCAACCCAGTTCTGGCTGAAATATTAATCCTTACTATGTATGTCTATTACCTAGACCACCATATTTTAAATAACAAAACCTACTAGTTAATAAAAATACAACACTAAAGAGAAAAACTCCTCGTTAGCTCTTGGCTTGTGTTTTTCAAAAAAGATCCCTTATATGTAAGTATGTGCGCATATTGTGCTTTTTGTAATCATATATTTATTCACTATATGCATATCATTTTAGATTACACAAATAGGAATGTACATTTAATGTATTCATAGAAATTGTATTTATAGACATTACCATCTACGGTATTTATGTATGTAATGTAATTTCCAACTGGTTATCACATTGTAATTTCCAACTGTTTAATCACATTGTAATTTCCAACTGTTTAATCACATTGTAATTTCCAACTGTTTAATCGCAAAACATTTCGCAGCAGGTAGTTGCTATTGAAATTCGTGCTACCATACAATCCATTTAATAATAATCACTAGACAGAAGCTAATGTTCACCATTTAAATTGCTTGTCAAAATAGATCCGATTTACTTGTCATCTTTGTAAAAACAAACTAGACGTAGCTCACTTGAACAGATTATACAGTCATATTCTGGCATACAAGTGCCAGAACATACGAGATTTTTGAGATAAGAGCAAAATTTTAGGCAAATCTTTGCTTTGTGATACGAGCATGCGAGACAGTTCGGTTGATGCGGCCACTAGCAGGGCTGCTTGTGAGAACAGCATGGCTCACTCTTTTTTGTTGTATCAGCTTGAAAAAGTTTTAAAAAGTCGGCAAAGTGGTATCGAAAGCGAGGCAAAAAAGCGTCAAACGGGAAAAAGATACTAAAACAAAGAAGACAAAATTAGAATTAAGTCTAGTGTGAGATTAAAAGTGTGTTTAGTGAGCTAAATTTGTTTACGTTAAATTTAAAGTTGATGTTATGTTACGAAGCATCACTAAAGTGTAGCGTACCGAATGTGTTGCCGTCAAGGCACTCTCACACATTAGCCCCTACATCTGTCTTGAAGGTAAGAACTCCATACAATGTAGATATGGTAATAATGTTACATTTTAATGCAGATCAGAGCCACTTTACAGGTATTCATTACTTTGTACGTGAACGTAGTGAATCACAACAGTTAAAAACTTGTTTTTCCATCGTAAAATCCTGCAATATGTGTTTTTTTCATTATAATCCTTGCTTCAAGTGGTTTCCAAAGGATGGGAATCAATTTATTTGTATTAGATTATTTTGTATAAGATATATTGATTTGAGATACAAAAGGATTGACATACGAGCTCAATCCTGCATTGAACTAGGCTCGAATGTCGAGGTATGACTGTAGTTGAATAACTAAAGTAAACGATAAAATGCACTATTGAGGTCCTACACTAAATGAATGTTTCAATCACAACAATCTCTTTAATGTGGAACATATTCTATTGACAGCCATGTTGGAATTTTTGACGGCTGTCAGAATATTCGCAATGGTAACCAGACAACAAATAAGTAATTTGAGTGGCATTGAAAAAAATTGTTCTGTAAAGTACAGATAGATGCATTATTTATGGTATGTGTTTCTGCGAACAGATAATACTTTGGAGTAAAGAGAGTATAGCTTTTAGTCAGACAGAAGCATAGAGAAACTTATTAGAGTATATTAGCGAATATTTCAGTCACAATATCTTCCGCCACAATAGCCACAATATCCTTCGTTGTGATAGCACATCCACCGTATGTACATTATAATTAATACATATGTTTACATGCATTTATAAATCTTCTATTGAAGGAAAGAAGCAAATATTGATCGGTTTAACACAAAACCCTATCGATTGTATTCAAAAGCATTCACACTTTCTATAATATATTCTTAAACTGATTGAGAGTTCAAACAGTTCTTCCCTGTTTATATCTGACAACTCGGCAAGCAAAATATTGAAAACGCGAAGTTATCTAGGCTTAAATTGAAGTAAGATAAATCGCACTGTCTGGTGACAGACTTATGCTCTTAATTCTATAGTCCGAAATATACTTGAAAAGGGCTAAGTTCCTATTTTTATATTGAGGGACATACGTACAAAGTATACCATTATTAGAATATATATAGAATTCTGTTTTGAAACGCAAGTATGCTGATATAATACAAAACAAAATCAATGTAATCTGTATAAAAGTGATGGTAAAACTACTTGTCAGTTATTATCTATTGTGAGATCATTAGATTTTAGAGCTTAGTATCAAAGTTAAAGACTATTCAAATAAGCGGGAGTAGTGTTTACTATAGTATGTTAAAAGACCCAAACGGTAATATTTTTCTATTGGTGCGTGAAATGACAGTGTAAAATTCTCTGTACTCAATGAGTCAGCCATAATACTAAACATGAGATTTTCTTATGATTAATATTAAATGTTGCTTTGACGTTTATCCATACCCAAATATGGGTATATTAACAGATAACAATTAGCAAATACATAGGTGTTGGAAAGTTGCTATAATGGCATGCTTCTGTCATGTAGTGACAATGCTTGGTAGTGTTCTCTAGCAGAGAAACACACGGCCAGGACTAGGTGTTTTTTTTATAAGCTACCTTGGGTGGTCCTAATACTTATCAAGGGCTTCTTCTGGAACTGTCAGATTAACCTGAAGGGATACATTTTTGCAACACGTCCAGTCTGACAGAGCCAGGTAGCCATTTCACTTGTCCAATGTGCGAAGGACAGAGGTGGATCTTTAACGTGCCCACGTTGTCAGTGTAGTACACGGGGCCTCCAAGTTAAGATCTAGAACCAAAAGACCCAGCAATTTAGGGTTGAAAGCTTGCTGAGAGCTTTTTGTCAGTCAACTTTTGTCAATCTGACAAAAGTTGCTACAATTTTCCAAAACCTATGTGCATGATATTTTGGAAATTAATCCTTAAAATCATTTGCTTCCAAAATATGAGTTGTACCGTCTAAAAATATTTTTGTTTACTGTTGCTCATTTATTTTTGATTTTTCAACATTTCATGCCTGACAAGCAGATTATTTTATTTACTGCCATACTGCCAGTAGCTAAACTCTCAGATGATCTCACAGATTATTTTTAGCTCAAACCCCATGTTTGCTATACATGTATTTGTGATAACACCTGCCAATACATCATGGAATAACTAATTTATGTGGGCAATATCTAGCCTATTGAGTATCAACTGTTAAAATATATGAAGAGAATATTACTAAATTTAGTGATTGCTTTTGTTCTCTGAACCTCTGTCTATATTCCTATGTGCTTTCACATAATGATAGAAAATTTTATGGCTGATTAGTGTACTATACAGCTTTCTATATTCCGTAAAACCACTAATTTTTAAGATTTCCAATCTTTGAAAATTTTCGTATCACAAAGATAGCACGACAAGGTAATCACAAGCCAAGGTTTGACTGTATATACCAAAAATTGACTCACCAGGAGTGTGAACTGGAAAGGGAAACTTCAAGATTCAGTGGCTGGGCTGCACCTGATTTTAACAGACTACTGTTGTCCTCACATTTCTGAAGCGCTAAGTTACCTTTTCTATAGGAGAACCCTGTTAAATATATTTAATAAGTATACAAAGATAGATGTAAGCTGCGTGTGGAAGCCAGTGCAGTATGGTTAACCTCTCATGTCTTAAAAGTGATGGACCTGCCAGAAGATATAACAGGCCATAAAAGTATAACACAGTTGCAAAAGAGCGTATATCATGTGAGTGTAACAATCTATAGGATAAGCAAAGTCTTTTACCTATTTTTTGAAGGGTATGGAATAGAGTTGCCAAGGCCTTTCTCTTTCTCATATCAATATTACGAGCCTGCTTTCGTTGTTTCTCTTTATCGTCACCGGATATAATATGAAGGCTTTGAAGGGAGTTGGTGGTCTCAATGATCTCTCCTGAGAAATAGACATATTAGTGAGAGTTTGTACATCAAAATATGCAACTCGATGAGTTTAAAAATTACAAAATACCGAGTGGCATAATTCGAGCGGCAATTTAGGTGACGCAGCAATCAACTGATTTGTGAAATGCAGAACATACCGTATAAAAAAGTCCAAAGTCTGGAAAAATGGTTTTGCGTACATTAGTTATTATTATCTAGCTCTTCGAATTGTAAATATTAAGTGTTTCTCGCTCTTCAAATTTTCAATATTGATTCCATTAAATGTTCCTAAACTAAGTCAGCTAATCAAAAACTAGCTTAAAGCTCCACTTTCCTTTTGAAGATTTGAAAATGTAACGCTGCATGTAACCCAAGTTACATCCCAAGCACGCCTAGATAGGAAATGACAGCACCACTGATGCTCAGTTGCAGTTACTTGTTACTGCTGCTGTACCGACGCTAGTTACTTGTCCGCAGTACTTACTTCCCAATATTGTTCTGGCATTGCTTATATCACCTGTGCTTACGAAACACCACCATGCTGTTTAGGCTAATCCTTCATTTTTTCGTGACGTCATTTTATCGTTGTCGGCCATCTTTATAGACAATATTATTGCTAAAAACACGAAGCTTTTGCAATGAATTTTTGAAAACGATGCTTTTGTTTGCAATTTTTTTATTATAGTATCAAAACAACACCAAAAAATACTATTAAATAAAAGAAAAACAACCGTTTTCTACAAATATGGCGGCTTTTTTGTGAACGAGCGCATGTGCAAACGACTTGATGACGTCACAAAAAACGATGGATACTAGACGAAGCACCTACTTCCAGTCTAGATTAATGATCACTCTTTGTTACATACAAATTATTATAGTACTGGTAGATACTAACGAGACAGGGAGTTGATAGCTTGAGATCTAGTCGCATATGTGTTGAGCCCTGAGCTGATTTTTTGGCAAGCTAGTGTAAACTTTTTCGCGAGGTGAGGAAGTCTTGGAAGACAGTCTAAGGAGCTTGTATTCTCTAATTCTAAAGGAGCAGTAGCGAAGTTGGATGGAGTACTACTGCAAATGTAGTTGGCGGTGACTGCTGCAACCACATCCCCAGAAGCTTCTGCTACAGAGGGCAGCTGTGAAACATCCTCGGTGAAAAGTTTTCTTGCAGGGCACATAAGAATTTCCTAAAAGCAAAAGTAGTCACGCCTCATAAAATAAGGACATGAAAAACTCACTGATAATTAGTTCACAAATGAATAGCATTGAAAAACCTTTAATTTATGCTTTGTACCACAGAAAAAAATCCTATACTAACTTTACTGAGTGCCGAAACATAATAAGAACCATTGCATTGAAATGTAATGGCATTATTTATATCAACAGAATAGGTTGATATAAACATTATAATCGATTTTACTTTCATCATGGAAGAATAGGTTGATATAAACGCTATAATCGATTTTACTTTCATCACGAAAGATTGAAGTGCCTCATGTTGCGCATTTACATCAAGACTTAGAAATCTTTCAGAAGAAAACACACAGACAGCAGCATATAAAAAGAATTACTCTTGGTGCAGAGGGTACTAGCAAATACAGTGATGAATTATAGTGATGGAATGAAATGAGTGAATAGAAACTCAACTATAGATGAATCTAGGTTCAAAAGCAATCTATAACAAAATCAAATTAGCAAAACTGCTGTTAAAAAGCAACTTAATTCAATATGCAAAGTAAAAAGTTGGCTATTAAAGTGATTGCTAATATACGTTTAAATAACAAACGAAAGAGCAAAACGGAATGGCTATAAAAATTAACCATAAAAGGATAACCACACATTAACATTTTATAGTACTCCAGAATATGTGCCAACCCAAGCTTCCAAAAACTAAAAATGCTTGAGATATAGAATTCTTGTTTGAATCAGGTGGCAATTTAATCGATACATTTTAATCAATACATCTTAATCAATACATATTAGAGAAAAGGAACATTTAAACACAGTAAAGTTTTATCAATGAAGAGGAAAAGCTGGTAGGAATTCAAAAGGAAAAATATTGAAAAGGAATTTGCAGTACAGTTGACTAGTATACACTATATATAGTGTAACACATTAGGTTATACATTATATATAGTGCAACTCAGAGTAAGTTACACTACATATAGTGTATAACTTACTCTATTACACTATATATAGTGTATAACTTACTCTGTTAGATTATATACAGTGTACCCTCGAGATACGATTACCCTGATATACGATTTTTTTACCTTACGAAGTCAAACATTGTGAGATCTTCACCTCGCTATACGAATTTTATTTCACCATACGATTGTGAAAAAAGTTTTGCCCGAATTAAAATTTGGCGGTCGGTGTGCTCATAACGCACGTCGAAATAAAAAAAGACACCGAAACAAAGTGTGCCGAAAAAATTTTCAGAACGTTTAGAAGAGACACGATGATCGACTTCTCTCATGTCAGAAATCTGCGTGGAAAATTTCGTGTAAAATACTCAAGGCAGAGGAAATATTCATTTGTAGCGTTATAATATCTTTTACTATAAACTTTTGGTCAGCATACGTATATAACTACGAGTATCTACATTTAATTCGATAGCTATGGAATCTGAGACTTATACAAAACGAAGGAAAAAGGATTTCTATGTCAAAAAAGTTGGATGTCGTAAATAAGAAGGCACCCGTATTATTAACATTGACAAGGAATATGATCGCAGCCAATCAGCATTTGCAATTATTATTAAAACAGGAACTCTATTAAAGCAAGCACAAGAAGAAGCTTACGACTGAAGATTTGAAGGAGTTAGAAGGCCATGCACACGATCAGCATTCAAAAGGAGCAACCAATTAGTAAGGTCGAGGAGGTAGAAGATACAGAAAACCCCCACATTGGCAGAAATATTTCAAGTGTTTAATTTACTGATGTGGAATGGTACATTAAAACAATAAATGTATATTATATATTATTTATCTCTTGTGTGACATGTTTTTTATATTTTATTTGTTTCCTTTTGATTTTATGCTTTATTTTATTGTTTAACCACGTCTTTGCAGATGGGCTTGTTATCTCCCATGTGAATACAATTCATCGTATGTATGTAACTCATACAACTAGCTACTCAAGATAGTTGATGCATTCACATTACATTCTGAAACTTGTTAAAGCCTTGTCCTCTAGTGTATAAATACGTACAAACTTTGTACCTATGGTTACATTGATTCTTGTGCACCTTTCATACAAGAAAAACTACTGTAGCACCTTCTCTGGATCCTTCTACAAGCGTTAGCTAGCTAGCAGTTTTCTGTCACTGATTTTTTTTTAAATCAGAAGAAAAATTGGACAGGACTAGACAACTTTCTTTCGCCTGCTAAAAATTCCATTTCATTACGTATTAAATTAACCTTCAAGTGTACAGCAACATAATTAACATTGATACGTTTTTACCTCCTCTCTGCTTTATTCGCTACATGTACCAGCTAAAATCATGTTCCTCCAAAGGTATGTACGCCCTGTATAATAGTAAATAAAATTTCATTTGTCTTTTCGGTAGCCATTAAATGGTCAGGTGTGTGCGAGGCCGCTTTCGATAACTGCATCGCTCGGCCTTTCTTATTGAATTTTGGTTGAAAAAGGTTTCAACCAGACACGCTAAATTTTATAATGAAAGTGAAGACAGAAACTTATGAAGGATAAAATTTCGTGACAATAAGTTGAAATTCAGTAAACTAATTCAAAATACATACTAAAACAAATTAACATACTATTTTGTTACTAATTTTCAATATGTACTGCATTTTTATAAAATTTTGGACGATTTTTAGCTTGTATTTTTCCATTGTATAATTACAATGGTTTCTATACCCCGCCATACGGTTTTTCGCTATACGATGTCAGCTTTGGAACGGATTAACATCGTATCTCGAGGGTGCACTGTATAGTGTATAACTTACTCTGTTACACTATATATAGTGTATAACTTACTCTGTTACACTATATAGTGTATAACTTACTCTGTTACACTATATATATAGTGTATAATTTACTCTGTTACACTATATATAGTGTGTAATTTACTGTTACACTATATAGTGTATAACTTACTCTGTTACACTATATATAGTGTATAACTTACTCTGTTACACTATATATAGTGTATAACTTACTCTGTTACACTATATATAGTGTATAACTTACTCTGTTACACTATATATAGTGTATAACTTACTCTATTACACTATATATAGTGTATAACTGACTCTGTTATACTATATATAGTGTATAACTTACTCTGTTACACTATATATATAAAGTAACTCAGAGTAAGTTGTACACTATATATAGTGTACAACTTACTCTGTTACACTATATATAGAGTAACTCAGAATAAGCTCTACAATATATGTATAGAGTAACTTACGGTAAGTTACTCTGTACCACTGAACCTACACTTCTGTTCATACATGAACATCTCTAAGATAAAGTAATAATAAACGTTTCACAGGTTATTGCTTTACTATATGAGTGCTTACATATAATTTAGGTTTTTACATTGAAATTTTTGAAAGTTTTATATAATGCAATTGTTTTGAATAGAAATATTTACCATAGTTTCCATGCTATATTAACAGATAACGAATAGCAAATACATACATGTAGGTGTTGGAATGTTGCTACGATATATTAAAAATAAAGACAATACCATGTATTCCTAAAGATATATTTGCTCCTACAAACAGCAGAGTTTGTATGCAGAGGCTGAACTGTAGAGATCAATATGTACATATGAAGCGAATTTAAGGTAACTAATAAGTAGGGGTCTAAATTTTGTTCTTGTGATCCTAAAAGGCTGGGAGACAACTCAACTCACATGATATGACTTCATATGTTTAGCGAGGGTCTTATGCGCTTTGTCCACACTCGATCTCACTGACCAGAAGTTCATATCATTCCATCTTGATATCTTCACAAAATTTTTCAACTCTTTCTCCAGCCCTGCTTTCTTAGAAGTAATGTACGTCAGCACTGGCCCTTCGAACTGCTTGTAGAACTCCCATATGGAATATAGGCTATTTAGGACAGCATCTAAAGCATGGGTTATTTGTATAAGAGATGTTGTAGCCTAGAAAATCTGTCAACATAATACATCATTTTTGCAGGTGCTTCCAACTATTATAGTTGTTTTTTATGTATCAATCATAGTGATTTACAACGGGTTTCCCTAGTTTTACTGGTATTAAAAATGTACATAAATTACATTTAATATATACTAGTACCCTGGCAGTTCGGTGTGCCGTAAGAGATTAGTAGGTGTAATAACTATACATATAATTATTCTGCAATGCTCATGGGTGGTTGAGTGGCGCAAATAGTAGCGCGCCGGGCGCTTATGCTGAAAGTCGCATCAAATATTTGTTACTTGGGCACTTACTTGGTCAAACATTAAGCGTAACAAATTAAATGAACAATGAAAATCTGTAAATCAATATTGAGCAAACATCTCAGATTTCTCATTTTATGTTCCAAATTACTGTTCAAATTATTCATTTGAAAGAAACTGACAAAATGGTCATCTCACAATTTCAATTTGTGTGATTTTTAGATGGTGTTACTTAGATTATTATCCTAAATTATATTAGATTGTTATATAACACCATATGAGATGGTGTTACCAACGCAGTGATGAAAATACTGTAACCTATACATATACGCCGTAGATAATCTTATTAAAAAACAACTCAATAGTGATTACCAATTTATTCAACAAGTTGACTAGTTGATAAGAAAAGCTCACCGCTGTCTGAGCAATCACTCAAAGCAATATGTATGGTGAATGCGTGAAGCAGACGAAGACGGTAACTGAAATCTCCTATTGTTGACGATTCGAAAAACTGGATGACGATGTCAGCCAATAATTCAACAGAAGAAACAGTTTCTTGTGTCTCCTGCTCCCTTAGAAAGGGAAGAATCACTGAACAGAGATGGAACCTACAAAACCATTGGAATTTGGACTCGGGGTAATGCCTGCAATTCAACTAATAACCAAAAAAGTTAAAAAAATGTTCGTTCATTTAGCATCAATCCAGTTATCGCAGATATGCTTGTCAGTGATATATATATATATACATGTATATACATGTATATATATATAATTTAACGCCAGTTTATAAACATCTATATATATATATATATAGATGTTTATAAACTGGCGTTAACTTATCCATTTCAGTGATTAGGTCTTGAGGATATCCTATGTGCACAGTGATGACACAATGTGCAGCTAATACACCTAAGACTTAGTTACAGTACATCGTCAGTGTATGAGTGAAGAGGTCATTTCATTTGATGAGAGTTTTTTAAGTTGCAATTAACTAACCTAACGCTTACTAAATTATACCTAACTGTACAATGACTCAGCAGTGCTAAGAATTACCTACAATACAGCTAATATTTTTTAGAGTACATTGAGGTTTATTATTATAAGACCTTGATAACTGCATATATCAGTGATGATGCGGTTGATGATAAAGTTCATGATACTGACAATCTGGTGTTTTACTTGTATACTTTCTATACAATTATATTGTGCTATCACTTAGTACACTGATACAGAAGAGGCTCTTATCATTTGGAAACTAGCAATTTATACAGCTATAAAAAGCATTTCAAAATCTAAGTAATGACTCCACCAAGAAAAGTATCATTGATAACATTGTACAGTTCTGATGACACTATTTAGTTCATAACACTGTTTACTATATTCCTCTTTTGCTTTAAATACATCAGTTGCCAGAGGCATTTTATGTGACCGATGAAGTCAGACTGGAAAGAGACTGCACGTGTCTGATATTTGTGACTAGCCTAATCCAATAAGTTAAAGGTATGACTCTAAGTTGGTTTAGCGGAAAGTAATTGTCAGCCTTCAAGTAATCCCAATATTAATCAGCACCAGCACAATACCTACATGTACTTTTATACATGTACCTATATACATGTATATAGATACATGTACCTGTATACATGTATATAGCATGTCAGCACTAGTATCTACTGGTGCTGACTGAACACTTGTGCTCTCTTGGCGTCATCGGTAGTGGTCCTACGAAGTCCACGACTACGTTCTGCCAGGGTCGTCCTGCATACAGCCTCTGTCTACCGCCGGCTGTCTTTGTCCCTTCATGCTTTGCAGCCTGACATGTTTCACAGCTCTTGACCAGTCTCCCTACTGTTGCTGTCATTCCTAACCAGTACCATGTCAGACGGGGGCGGCTGGGCGTCCTTCCCACCTCAGAGTGGGCAATAGCATGTGTTTGCCACACGATGGTCTCTCTGATGGCTGGTGGGCAGACTGCACACCACCGAGGCCAGCTGTGAGAGAATGTCTGGACCTTCAACAATCCGTGCAGTCGTAATAGGAGGAACAACTGAGTTTTGTGTAGCTGACAGGGCTTCTGGTCTCCCAGCTCTAGCTGGTTTTTGGTCAGTTCTTCTGTCCAAGAGTGTGCTTAATACATCCGACCACAGGTCTCTAGCCTGCAGCCTGCATTCAAGCCAGTTCCTTGTCAGAGTCACTTTGAGTCTTCACCTGAGCAGAGTACCGGGGGAGTGTTGGTCAGCCCTAGGTAGGTTTTTGGTGTGTTGGCTCAGCTCGGAAGGGGGCACTGTGCAAGCCAGCACTGTGCAAGCCAACACTATGCAAGCTAGCCCTGCCGCTTTTAATGCAGGCTTCCAAATATTCACAGGCCAGGGTTCTTCGGACTTGCTTGCGAGTACACTCCTAGCAGCGCCACATGGTGACTCGTTTAGGCTCAGGTCTTGTTTCTTCAACCAGATCGTCTTCCAGGTGTTCGAGCTCCAGCTTTCCTACAGCCTCGTAGTAGTTCTGGATAGCTTTGGCTGAAGGCTCATTCACGGCGATTTCGGTCAGGGTAGTTATGGCAGACTTCCTCTGTGTTGCATGTCCATCACCTCTTGAGCTTTGTAGGCTGGAGTCCAACCTGGCAGGTATCTTCGACCAGTGGGTCGGAGCATCTCTTGCCAGGGTTGAATCGGTTTGGGGCTTCAGTGCAACCAGTAGTCGGCACTACTGCTGCGGCCCTTCAGTGTTTTCCCGGTTCTGCGGCTAAAGGTTAGAACAGTCTATAGATATGCCCCTACACCCCAGCATGTCAAGGGTTTCCTAGTCGTGGCCTTTTTAGGCCTGTCTTTTTTGTCCTGCAGCTGCTGAATATGCTTTGTCAGATGCTTCACAAGTAGTGTCAGCTGGCTGGCGGTTTGGCCCTGCACCACTGCAGTCCACTCCGCTTGCCCTTTTTCCACAAACTGGACAGTCATCAACTGGCATTCCCAAGATTTAAATTGGAGGAACTCTGTGACAGCTCAGATCACGTCGGTCTGCGTGAGTATGGGCAGTGCCAATAAATGGCATTGTAGGCTGCAGTTATTCATGGTGTTGCAGTACAACTCCTTCGCCAAGTTCATTCGGTAAGGTTCTGGCAAGTCTACGAATGAAACTTGGACAGCCGTTCTACATGGCCTGCGTCCTCCTGGAATGTAGTCATTGTAGCTCTCCTCAGGGTACTCAGTTCACACTGAGCCTGTGTGGAGAAGAGGCTGAACCAAGCTCTCAGATCGTCAAAGGTGGCTTCTACTTAGTCGGCTTGTCCATAGTTCTCTTCTTCCTTGCGCAGTGCCTTTCCAAAATGGAGCAACCTGGCCGCTTCTGTCCATTCATTGGCCTCAGACATTTCCTAGAAATGGCTGATGAAGCACTCGATGTTTCCCGAGGCAGAATACTGAGGTGATTTGAACTGGTGAGCCCGGCTGGGGCCCAGGCTACCCTCATCATCCTCTCTAGTATCTCAGCTAGACGGTCCATACCTCTATCTGCGCTACGAATGTGTCTGATGGCCTTCCTGATGCTAATCCTTACAAGAGTACCTCTCAGACCCTTGGAGGTGGGCTACCCTTAGAGCAGCTAAGGCTCTCCGCAATCAGGAGGTGTTTCGCCTCAGGGTACTCATTCTCTTTGGACTCATGGCATTCAAATAGAGGTTTTACGGTAACTGCAGT
This sequence comes from Watersipora subatra, assembly GCF_963576615.1. NCBI lineage: Eukaryota > Metazoa > Bryozoa > Gymnolaemata > Cheilostomatida > Watersiporidae > Watersipora > Watersipora subatra. Next base: position 55,092,797 of record NC_088716.1, read on the forward strand.
GTGAGACATCCAGGTACTCTGACTTCTGTAGCTTCTGTGGGATCTTATATAGAACCGATTAACCAGCAGACCCTCAGCCGACCGGAAGCACTAGTGAAGACCGTGTCATCTGCCAAGTCGGGACTCGTCCCGGCCCTGGCGTCGATCGCCTCGGCATAAGTGTTCCTCTCGCTCTCAGCCCTGATGATCAGCCACCGCACTATTGTGTAAATTGCTTCAAATCAACTGAAACGTGAAACTGCTGAATGCAAAGACCCATGCTGAACGTATTGGGCTGTAGGACTAGGCAAAGTAGATATACATTTCTGATTGATCAAGGAAAATACACCAGCATTCATGATTGACGATGAAAGTGATACAAGTACAGTGGAACCTCAACCTACAATCATTTCAATATATGAATTTTCAACATGATGTAAAATTTGGACATTCAAAGTAATTTCCAGCTTATGACACAAAGAGTTTCCTGTAGCATGGCGCTTTCATGATTGAAAGTGGAACAACTGAAGGCAGGAAACAATATGAAATCAATACAAAAGCAAAGTTTGTGTGAAAGTTCATGCATTCTAAGTGAGGAAAACAATTAGGCTGCACCTCTAACTCTGCACCAACCAACTACAGGCCTTCACCACCATTCGCAAGTCTCTAGTGGCATTAATAACCTCTTGCTATTCATTCTGTCTTTACTAAATCAATTTACATCTATCTTATATAATGCAGTCAGCGCAGTGCAGTATTTACTATGAAGCTATTGTAGCTGTGGAACTGATCACACAAATTACAGTGTCTCCTTATGTACATATTAACATGGGTAACAAATCCTGAAATACATAAAATTTATATGTAGAGGAGCGATTGCATAGATGACCGATCAGAAGTGAACAAACATTTATGATTGGTCAAAGAAAATATATCAGCAATTATGACTGGTCAAGAAGAATGTATCAGCATTTATGATTGGTCAACGAAGATATATCAGCGTGTATGATTGGTCAAGAAAGTATACCAGTATTTAGTAGAGTTTTGGCAGATTTTGGCTGCTACGCTTTCCAGGGATTGTCTCCATCCATCCAATTCCATCTTTCTCCACTCAATGATGAGTCCACTAACAGAGTTCATTGCTGCCTGTACAGAGACATGTCTAGCAGCATTTGTCTCCCACTCCTGTAGCTTCTCAAGAATGAGTTCAAGACCAGCGGTAAACTTCATCAGTGCGTCGGTCACGGGAAATGACTTGACCCTCTCAACAATACTCATTATCTGAAAACAGCCATTAATGAAAAGGTGAAAATTAATTCTAGGCAACCTTTCAGTAAGCTAATCCATATTCTGAGCAACACAAGAGATAACAATAACAATGATGCAAACGTCAACAGTGACCAATAGCTACGGCTAAACCTTTACGTGCTCAATATTTGTTTATTTTACAAAAAAATTACACAACTTCTAAAAAAACATGTAGAAATATGAGTTGATACAAATAGCCATACTATCTATACTTCAGCATTGTTTTTAAGCTCTCTGCTGCATTGGGCAATGCTATCAAAACCAATTAAAACTACACCTATATGCTATTAAAACAATTAATAGAAACAAAGACTCGTTTGATATTCAGCCACGTGACTGTAATGACGTGTGACGTAGTGACTGCTGTTGTAATGACCTGTAATGTGAGCCTAACAAGAAATACTGCACTCGTGTGTAGTATTTCCTGTTAAGCCAATATTTGCAAGTTGCAGATACTGGCCAAGGTCAGTATTTGCAAGTTGAGAGCAATGCTTGCTAAAGGCTGGTTCACACTACACCCCCATATGTCGGTGTTAATCACCCAATACTTCGGTGATCATCTGTGATAACATTGTTCACGCTATCACAAACCCATTCGCATTTACCTCAGCATTATAGGCAGTCGGGGAAATGATGAAATACTAGTTCTGCAGCAACTGCCACGAAAGAAAACATGGATAATACAATCCGGGACAGCCAATCACCAGCGGCGAAGTGGTGCACAGGCTGACCTGGATTCTCCGTGAACTAACGAGAAAGTTTGACAGTTAAAACCTTTTCCTGAAATATTCGCTTTGCCTCGATGATGCCATCAGTTCACGGTGTACATAGTCGATGAGTAATCACTGGGAGGACAACTCCGACATACGGCGATATAGTGTGAACCATCACTTACTAGACCCCATTATTAGAGCAGAGAGGACCGGTTTTGATATTACAACTAGCTTACAGTACAAGCTTGTAATAATATACATTGGAACTGAATGACAAAAATATCACCTGAAGGAGTAATGGGTGGTCTGGCCAATCGGTGAGCAACTCAGAGATTCGGGTACTCACTGTAGCCAGTGGCTCCAGACACCTGTGACGAATGCCAGAAAGTGCTTTAAATATGTACATAACGTATTGTGCAACAGATCTTTCTAGCCTTTAGATACAACCACTAGCCTACACTTTGGTCTCTTTACTTTAATCATTTACTTTGATCATTACTTTCCATTTTGAACCCTAATCTTGCATATACAAGCAGGTCACTGATCCGAATTAACCACTTTCCATCAACTCTGAAAGAATTTAGAGTAGCGCAACTATCTTTAAACTGAATATCATTCTGAAGCTCCAAGCTTGTAGAACTCTATGAAAAAACCTTTAATTAATTATAGTAAATAATTTTTTCCACACTCTTTTAAAAATGTGATGCTTTACAGGTAGCTAAAGAAACATAACGGTTGATGTACACTGAGTCTATCTGGTAGAGTGTGTATTATTATGAATAAAAAACAAATAGATTAGTGAAAAGCTCTTGTTACTGAAGAAAAGTTTTCTAGTTTTTGTCTATTTTCGATCGTTCATTACAACGAATTTTTATTAGTATGTCATTAGAAACTAATGTTCTGATGGCAGCCAATTTTCATTTAGCGATCGATTGAATGAGCCCTCGGTATTTCAGTAATATCTCAAGGACTAATAATCCTAACGACTTGAAACCTTGGAATTATACTGAAAATCGCGCAAAGCAACCAAAATGTCATGATCCTATGTAAACCAGAAATGCAGAAAAATAAAGTGGAACAACAAAGCTGTGTTCAATCGGGCATGCAACCAGGTGGGGAAAACAACTCCCAAAATTATATTGGGGCTCATTCTTCAGTGTTGAGCAAATCAATAGCAGTAACAAAGTAACACAAAAAAAAACTGAAAAGCTGCTAAGAGAAAAAGGATCTTTAACAAACTACTATGGACAAACCAAACAAAGATTTCATATAGTAGTCGTTGTACTTCAGCCTAACAATTAATTCAATGATTGATACCTGACAGCCTCGGCTACATTTGAATCCCTGTAGATGTCGTAACTAAAGCTTAGCTTTGCATCTGTGGGTGAGAGTTCCTGCCCATGACAGTTGGCCGATAAAAGTCCAGCTGATATGAGGTGAAGATGTACCAGCTTAGATGCGATAGATCCTTCGAAGCACTTCCTCCCAGCTAAGGAAATTAAGACATATACATGTAGCTAGAACCTAATAGCTAAATGGCAGCAAGCTAGTACTATTCATGTCATATTCATATCGTTATTATTAACGCATAACTGTATCACGTGTGCATATAACCGCACCAGCCAATGTTTTCAGGGTAATGAACTACTATTTAAAATATAAACTCCCGTGATATTAGGATGTAGGTATAAACATTTTGTTTTGCCATCTGATATGTAAAGAGTTCCATTAGACTAAGGCCAACATTAAGCATAATTAAAACACCATCCACTACTATTACCACAGTAAGTTACAGCAAATAAACCTAAATTTGTGTATGGGTCGATGATCGCCTGCTAAATTAACTAAAATACACACAAACAGGCGTTATAATTGCAATAATAATAGACAAACTTTAAATTTCTATTCAGCGAGCAGCTATTAGATTTCCACTTCTATAGAAAATCAATTACACCTAATACCAAACACCAACACCTTATCAATTTACACTATAGTACAGCGTTATGTAAAAACAGCTTCTTTAAATACACATAATTTGACTTTACTTCTTTTGTCTCATGGTCTAATTTGCTTTGAACGCCACTAACAGGTGATAATACAATTTATATCTATCTACTGAATCATATCAGGTCTTGTCTGCATTATGCATTGTTAATTAGTGTACAAGTAGAGGTCTAGCATCATGTTATACTCAACTACCAGCATAACCAACAGTATTTATTACTCAACAGAGAAGAAACTAATGGTATCCAATAAAACAGGCATTGGCTGTTTCAAAAGCCCTTGTCATAAAAAGAGTCATACGATAAAACGTACACAAGCACTAAGTGAATATGGTAGTAGTCTGAATGTGGCCATAAAATAATATAAAACAGCTACCCGCACATTCCGCACCACTACTCAATTTTTTCACTTCCTTCCATAATAACAGTTATTTAGTTTTGAAAGCCAATTTTCTTACAAGATGCAATCGGTCATGTAAGAATGTTGCCAGTCATGTTTTTTAATAGGCGACATACAACGTCTGTACCATTATGTCTAACGAACTCTCTTAAACTATAGCTTGTTGTCACTCACTAGAAGATTATGCAGATGTACCACACATTTCATGATGATAACGACGCGATTATCTACTAATACTTGGCAGGCTGTGTACACGTTTTGCTATTACCAACGTTAGAAAGTATTCTATGGGACAATATTAGTCACCGATTTATATTCATGGAAGTTGTCTCTTCATACATTTTAGCGGACTATTTTATTTGCAGAAGAAAACAAGCGAATAAATTAATCCGTGAATCCATCTAGCAATAGAGTACAAAACGTTAACATGCGTATAGCACGTGTTTAACTTTCTATTTGACTTCCATAATATATGTAAACGTATTTGCATATCAAATCATATACATGCCATGTCTGAATCAAAATCACCATTGTCAATGTCATCAACTTCAGTATTAGAAGATGTTGCAGGTGATTTCACAGTTAAAAACTGCAAGAGCGACTTTTGACCATGACATGCTGAATTCTGAAGAAATTGTGACAAACCTGAATAATTTTGTAAAGAATTGTGATGCATTGGCAATGGGAGCAACCCCCGCAATGGTTACAAAAGAGGTTGGAACTCAGCTAGGTTTACTGACTATGCCCGACAACCAGTTTTTAATTTTAGGTAGTAGTTATAAATCCTCTTTTAAAAAGCCAACAACTCTAATTATTCGCGAATTTTAACTAGTAACGGAAATGTCTGCCGTCAATTCGTGAATTTTTAAATCCATCGAATAATATCATCCTTTTAGGGTAGTCTATGGAACAATATAACTTCATGAATCATGTGAAATAGAGTAATGTACTCAGCTGCTGCTGTCAATGTAACCTCTATACTATGTCATTTGCTAAACTAACTAATTGATCCATTGGCTAACATGAACATGTTTTCTGTTGTAGGTCGCCAGGCCAAGTCTACGTTACTGAGGTATAATCACACATCAACATTTGGAGTCAATCATTTTTAATTTTAGTGCGCAGTTCTTTTGTATGTTCAAGCAAATATTCTTACAAGACATTGCATGTTGTTTGATTTGTTCTAGAGACCAAAAACAATGCTAAATACTTCATGTACTCACATATAACATTAAAACCGATGGAATATAAAAATCTATGTAAAATACTGAAATAAAATACTATGTAATTACATATAACATTAAAACCTATGGAGTATATACATATGTAAAATACTGAATTTATAAAATTGATAAATTTTACGTAAACTATAAATTAATAAAGTAACAATCAGTAAGAGTTGTTTTACCATAGAAAAAGTGTAGGTTCAGCAGTAGTAGAAGATAGATAGAAACATGCAACACAACTTACACGAACTTACACTAAATATATATTAAACTAATTTGATATATTTCTATTTTTACGTTCTATTTTTAATTTCAATCAGCTTTATTTCCGCTTACAAAACTGCAAAGTTTGAAAACATTTCAGACAGTGTGTTGAAAATTACTACATATCTCCAAAAAATGTTTGCGAAAATTTTACAAAAAATTTCGATAAAAACCGTATGTGCAGGTGATTGCAAGTTTGACTCTAGTATTTTAGTCGTCAGGTTTTTGATAAGTATGTTTTGTGTTAATTTTTCTTTTTAAATAGCGATAATTTTTATTGCTGATAGATGCGCTCTGACTGCTCGAGACATGGTTTAGATGAGGTTCAAGGTCTGGTTCCTAAAATATTGCTAAAAATGGAAAGTTTGTAGTTGACGTACCTTCCATAGATGATACAATTTGATGATTCATATTCAGTAGCATAAGATGGGATCTTGATCTATGAGTAGGAGGAGAAACCTTGCTATCTCCTGCATACCACGCGGTGCGGCCTAGTGTCAGCATGATATCACAGTGCGCTTCACTAATGAGCTCCATATCCTAATTGAACCCAAAATAGAATTACAGGGATACTTACACAAAAAGACCAGATCTAGTCAAATGGAAATGAGGAATGCAGTATCAAAAAACTAAATACATAAAGCTACAGCGACCTTACGGTCACTTTTAAAGCATGCATTGGAAAAAGGATAAAAGTTCAAGGTTGGTAGATGGAGCTGCTCAACTCTTTCGCTACAGTAAGCCGATGTATCGGCTTATCAATAGGGTTTAACTTATCTTTTCTCTACGTAGCCTACACATTAGCTAGACCAATCAAATTTTGTCTCCAATAAAACAACCTTGTTGCCAATCACGTGCAACCAATAGAAAATCTTTTGGCTCAGCAATTCCATTTCTAATTATTTTTTTAAACGGAGAAAACCACATCGTTATCGTCATGGCAATAAGAAACACACCGTGTTCGTTCAACACGGTGTGTTGAACGAACACGGTGTAATGCCTCAGAAAGCGTCAGAAATTTTGTGAGAATGGTACTCACCACACAATTTTACGCTTATCTTGTAGAGAATTTTGTTCTGAATAAGATACATTTTACAGTAAAATGATATCTGTTTTGATTCAGGAAATATTACTTAAATAAAGTCGGTATATCGATTTTTCGAAAATCCATTCGAATTAATTCGGTCAGAATAATCATTCGGTCAGAATTTAATGTGGTAGCGAAAGAGTTAACAAACCAACAATACAACTTCGGACTAGTGATACCCCTTTGTAAGCCTAATTCAATCATTAGAAAACACAGCAACATATGAAATATCAGTACAAAAAAATCACGAGAAAGGCATTACACAGTGGTTTGTTCTTGTTGTGGTTGTGCTAAAAACAAATCGATTAAGCCAAGCAGGGTGGCATAAAAACAGCAGAATTCACTGCATGATGAAAAACGATGAGAAATTACCATGTATTCATGCAATAGAGCATGTCGTTGTGAGGACTTTTCCAGAACATGAATGCACAGAAGATGCACGAAGAACAAGTATAGTAAGAATAGACTTTATTTGGGGAGACATTCATGTGACAAAAAGGCTGATCAGTGAACACCATCACCTAGCCAGTACTTATCATCAACTCACTAAAATGTTTAAAAAGACAAAAGGGCTCATTTTAGAGTCGATAAAATGACATTGTTATATATGTATATAACGTAATTTTATTGGGCAACACACGATCATTTTTTATAGAACATTTTATTTACATATGGTGCCACAAAAAATGAAAAAAGTAAATAAATAAAAAGGTATTGCATTGTTACACATTATAGATAGCACTCGGGGATCACCAGCTAACAGATTCCTTGTCAGAGGTCAATTAGAAACATCTTATATAGTGCACAGCTATCATAAATTTTAAGCATTGCTGTCGATACTATAGTTTTTTCTATTCAAGTTAGAGCTAGCAATACAAGCAAGAATGCAAGAATACAAGAAGAATAGTGAGAATACAAGCAAGTGTTGGCATGTGAGTGCCGATGACACTGGTCAACGACCTGAAAAGTCAAGGCCTTTTTCCTTGCATGGCCGAATCAGATGGCTTGCCTGCACCAACAGTGAACCAAAAACGTTTCTTCCCCTATTGCATGCTCAGCAATTCTCCCTCAAGCTTTCCATTGACATTGGTATTTGATGAGCCATCAAAGATGAACTTACACAAAACTTTTGTAGTTGATCAGAAATTATCAGCGATTTTTTATCATTTGCGATTATTTTTGATGTTTAAGGTGATCTGACTGCCAGTATGTTTCAAGATTAAAATTGACAAAACTAGACCATGTTTACACCCTTACATCAATCGACAAAGCGATTATGATGGCTATAATTGCAAATAGATCGACAGAATAGAGATGCGTAACACTTCAACTTGAACACAAAAGCTAATACTAACTATCGCAGCGGTAACAACAAGTCATCTCATTTTGCACATTTTTTTCTGAAAATTTCAAGTTCAAGTTTTGTTGATTTTAATCTAGAAACCTCCTGGTAATCAGATCACCTCAAATATCAAAAACAATCACAAATAATAGAAAAATACAGACACTTTCTGATAAAACCTACTAATTTTTTTGCAATTTCAAAAGTAATCTTTAAGCCAATTTTTTGAATACAAAATTTGAAATTTTTTTGAAAACAACTGATAGGCTTGACGTTGCAACTGCCACTTTCTTTTCTTGCAAAAAAACGTATTGTGTGAAAGTATGCACAATGACTGAAGGCTCATCACACAATGATCGATAGGAGATACAGGTACACTTGTATGCAAATACCTTCTCTGTGAGAGAAAGTGACAGCTGCTCATCTTGGCATGGCGCAGCAGGTAGCTTATCATCAGATGAGTCATCGAGTGTGTCAGACTGGATCAAATCTGAGAACTCCTACAAGTATTGCATAGAAATAAGTTTAAGTTGTAATCCAGAAATATTTGCTATCTTCGTGTTCACAGTTTATAAAATATTTGGCGAATAAGATTAATGAGATAAAGCTCGGTGTGGCCTCACAACATCGATGGTACAACAATAGTTAAGCTGGTAAACTTAGGATCAAGCTTTACAATACAGAATACAGAACACCAGGAGCTCATTAATGAGTTAGTAGGAACAAACATGCCCCTGACTATGTATACTGTAAACGTATTGGCACAGAATTAGTTTAAAGTTATAATGATATTTGAATTTTGAGTTTGATTAATTAACTCAGCATTGTACTCAGAAAACTGCCATTTTGGTAAACGTAGCTACTATCCTTTTATTTTTTTTAGGATATTTGTAGATTTGTAATATATAAAAAACCCAATTTATACAGAATATTGTTTATTGTAGTTTTGTTTTATTTTCAAATACAAAAATGGTCATCTATAAGCGCTGCTTTTGCAAAGTTATAATTGGCACAAATTAACAATTACGAAGGGTTAAACTAAATAAGCTTATAAATGCAAACAATAACCAAAGAAAATAATAAGCTTCACATTCGATAAATAAACAGGTAATAGAATAATTTGGTTTATGATCGTTCTGCTGCAACAACATCCGGTCTCTTGACAACATAAACTAATTGGTCAGCTAATTGATTGAAAATTGTTGTTTTGCTTGAACTTATAAATACAGTAAATGAAAGAGATAATAACTCTTGTAAAGAATATCGGCTGTAAGATCGCTTGAAATAATCAATGGTATAAAAAATGAATGAGACAAGAATCTTCTGAAAAATAGGTGCAGATCATCAGCTAGTGCATTTCAAGCTTCTCAAAAACTTGCGAGAAAGTCATTAATTTAAATACTGAAAAATGACCTCTAGTAAAATTGTAACTCCCAATGGCAAACAATTTCTTAGCAAATCTTTTTAACACAAGTCCTACACGCAGGTAGACAATTTCAATTAACTTTGCCCAAATTAGTCATAAAATACGGTATATTAAACATATAATGAACGCATATGCTACCAATTTTGTCAATAACTACGAAGTATTACTAAATGGTGACACTGATCAAGGAGCGGCTCCTCAGGCCGATCTCAATTTTTATAATCATAAATTATTGTTAAATAGTTCATGAATATGTGCTTAATCAAAATAACTGTGAGCCTCATTCACAAATTATTGGAACACCTTAAAACATTTTTAATACTGCAACTCTTATAAAAAATTATTTGTTTTATATTTGTCTAATAAAACAGCTAAACAAAAGGATAATTTCACCTTTTGGGCCAATCTAAAAATAATTTTTTCATTTTATTTCTTGGCTGTCTGGACTTACATACTTACTAACCCTTAAAAAGGCAGTATATACAACAATATATACATGTATGTGAATGTGTAACTCATGCGAGAAGACCAAAGAAAGGTAAAGATAAAACTAGTTTTAGAATTAAATGAGGTAAGCATGTTGTTGTAATTTACAGGTTGCACAAATATCTTCCTACACAACCTTTGATGGTTTGGGGTACCTAATAATACTTAGACATTAAGGGGCAAGTATTCGTCCAGCCCAGCACCTACTTTATGATAGCTGGGAAAATTTTGCTGAGTCAACTTTTCGAGTATCTGTTCATCAGTCTCCGGCTCTGCTCCGTGTTGTTTATAAGAATAGAGAGACGATGCCTCTTGTTCCTTTTCCGCTCTCTTATCGTTATCCGACCTCCACAAGGTCACATAGCACTGCATCAGTTCCAACAGTTTGGAAATGAGTGAGTTGTCGATGTTGCTAGAGCTGTGAGCATGGTTGCACAGACCAGCAAGCTGGAGTCGGAGGTAAGTGGAGCTAAAAAGGTCAGGGTAATGTCCAATCAACAGGAAAGGCTGGTGTCATGACATTCAGTTGACTTAGAACTAATAACTTGGTAAGCGGTATTCCTCTAGAATTTCAAAGCTTTCTAAAGGTATCATATTTGAACAATATCGATTTTGAGAAACATTAATTAAACATTCTAACACACGTAAAGTTGCTATTGTACGGTTACAAAACCTATGAAGGCAGCTGCAGCATCAAACACTCATGATCACGTATTCCAGCTCACCACACTTCCACCAATATCATTACACAATCTTTGAACATATTGCCTTTAAGCCAAACTTTCTCATTTCTGCATTTGTGTTACAAGTTTCAGAATCCTGCCTAAACTATGCCCAGATTAATTTGTATATACTCTTCCACACAAATGACAAACATCGTTTTCTACTCTGTAACACCAGCATACTACATCCACCATCGTATGTTTCAGTTTATGAACTTTCCGTTACTACAACCTTCGATTCACTGTCCCGACTCAACAATAATATTAAACTACCAACTTTTAAAACACGTTTGTTCAACCCACTCAATAATTCCTGACTTCTGTCTTCGCATTTTACTTGTATGTAATAAAAAACATCATCTTGTGGATGATTAATATTGCCACTATAAAGTTATACATGACTTACAAAATCATATAATTATTACATAAACAGACAGAAGTGAAATATTTACTGAGATGTACACCATAAAAAAGTTTAATAGCCTGTAAAGTGAAATATGCTAAAGTGTATATAAATGATATATATAATATACATAAGTGAAAATAGCCTGTAAAAGTGGCAGTCTGCACACAAGCAACTCAACAACAAACACTCAGCTAGCCTCGACTCCCCAGTGCATACCTCAGTGAAGCTCTCTGGTCATCTGGAACTTCCGCTGTCTCAACGACAGTGCGCATGAGTTCCAAACCCTCACTGCACGATTCGATTGAGCTGTATAGCTGAGCTGGTGAAGACATCGTGTTGGTGAGATGATGTACGAGAGATTTATCTGAAGAGAGTTGACTAGTGTAAGACATTTGTCTTACCCCATAACACACCTGCAACAAGAGCATGGATCATATATGGTATAACAATTAGTAGGGTATTGGCTACTACAACTGAGCCAACATATAGTTAAACGCTTGTCACGGTACATAACATCTGCTGCAACATGATATTCTATATTAATATAGCCATAAACCAACTTTAGAGTACCCGTAATACTAAAATGATATTAACTCATCTAACTCCCAGATCAGTAATTCATAATCTATATATATATAGATCTCAGTGTTTGTCTGTATGTCTGTATGTCGATTGTCTGTCCAGCTATAGCGATTAAAATTTAAAAATGAAAAATCTGCATCGCACTCAATTTGAACTCACAACCTCGGAGTCTACAGAAAGGCATGTCTAGCCATTATGCTAAGCTGTCCTTCTAAATTTTTATAATATTATCTATCGTTATGTAATATCCATTAGTTCGCTATTGTTTCCCTGCATTGCATCGGTTAAGTATATCAGAGTTGTATTAGCCCGTTTACTTCTAGCTGCGATTGCAGGTTACCAACTACATGCAAGTAAGTAGACTCGTTATTATTAATCAACTTAATTATTAATTAACCTTTTGCGTTTGTTTTTTTAAAAGCTTTATCATATTCATTGCCTATTTTTTAGTTTGTTATTTTCAAATATGTCGTTTTAATTTAGACGCCTTAAATTTCAGGTTCCGCTAGTAACTATTCCTAAGATTAATCGCTTAAAAATGTAAAAAAATTTTATTTAGACATGTTGTGTTATCTCGAGTAGGAATTGTCTTTACATTCTCTCTCCATTCGATCAGATAGGGTAGCCTCGTGCACTACACTGCTTCAGTGATGTCTTCAGATGCTTCCGATATGTCATTTTTACGTTTGTAACGGTATCGTTGTATTCAAAAATTTGATATATAGTTTCTGCTGCAACAGTAACCTTTTTATACAGACACTTCTATGTACTCATTGTTATTGTTAAATCAACATATTCATGATTTTTATTTTGTTTTTTCAGTACATATTAATTACATCAGTATCAAATCATTTTTCATTGTAGCAAAACAAAATATCTAGCCATTACTTGCTAATTATTTCACATTTAAACAACTTTACAATTGTTTTATTTATTCTCTTAATATAATTGAACTGCTTGCCCAAAGCAGTTTTCTCATGATATAAAGTTTAGTAGTTAGAATGATACATAACTGTTGTTTGTTAAATGAAAATAAACTTTTAGCACTGGGGCAACGTCAGGCATTCACCTACCTGGTAACAGATATAACATATTGACAGACACATTAGTGAATAGGCAACTACAAAGACACAAAACACTGAAAAGAGAAGCTTACCACTTTCACCGCATTGATATGAGGCTGGTGACAGTCTATGTATAGAGGATAGGCACTGACGATCTTATCTATGTAGTTCTCAAGCATTTTGTGTAGCATATTTGCTCGAGCTATGAACTTGTTGCAAACTGCTTGCCGTAGCCCAGTGACGAGCTGCAGAAGGTTATCATAGTTTAGGGCACTCTGCAGAGCCCCCTTCACCTCTGACACAAGCTGATGGAACTACAACATCAAGAAATATATTAAATACCATAGAAAGTATTTGTTAAAAGTTAAATTATTTAGCAAGGAACCCTCAGGGAACGAAACAATGACACCAGGAAGTTTAAGTTTTGGGGCTACATGTTGTAAACGACAAATCTAGCTTCAGTTTCACATAATATGTTAAGTATAATTAATGGGTGTGAAGTTAATGTTTCTAAAGATTTTAGTTGCTAAAGAGCAAAGTTGAAATAGCGCTCTCACGCTTTAAATTCATGGACAAAATTGGCTAAAGATGAATTATAGAAAATTATAAAATACAAGAGTTAAAGAAAAATTAATAGATAAGTTACAAACCAAGTTACTTCTCCATAAAGAAAGATAATCCTGAAGCGATTTCAGGCCCAATGTATTTTTCTAAAAAGATTTACTTGGAATGCTTAGTTTATTTCATCAAATAAAAACTAACCTGTAAAACTATATGAGATGATATTAAAGTGTGCAATTTAAGATATAGCCAACAACTGCATGACCACACTCAAATGTGAGGTAAGTAAACATTATCTTTGACAGAGCACAAAAAACTTAAATCCTTACCAAAAAGAGTTGTTTAGTTCCCATCTGGCATTAAGTAGACAACTCCATAATATTTACCTGCTGATTTATTGGTCTGTGTACAGAATCTTCTTGCAGTTCCACACGCCTTTTGTGAAGCTTTTCAAGCCTAGCTACGATATGGCAATAGTACGGATGAGTGACCTTAGAGAGCCTCTGTCCAGACTGAACCAAGGCTAAATTGTTCCTCAGCTCTAGCTCAGACTCCAGTTGTGATATCTATCAAATGAATGTTAAAATTATATTAATAACATTAGCCCAACTCCGATAAAAATAACAGAACAGTTTTGTGGGTTTGATGAATGACTAATTTTACTCTATAAAACAGCAATCGCTGATGATTGTTGTATTTAAGAGATGGTTAGGATTTGTGTGCTCGAGTTGTAAATTAATTTAATATTGTTATAAGTATTTTCATAATGAATGTGCTCAAACAGCAAGTGTTTCATTCTGCTAGCACCGTTTCGAATCTTTTTAAACGAACAATAAACCATGTGTGAATACCAGGGTGAATGTATGTCACTAAAGCTATGAAATAATAACTAATAAAACAGTAATATTAACTATAAAATAATACAATAATGATAAAAGCTCTAGTGATTTATATCTTCATATATATATAAGTGATCAGAGAGCCGGAGACACCGATTTGTCCATGTCTGTAATATTTACTCCAATTTACAACTTCTGTCCTAATGTTCATATAAATGGTACTAGGTTATACACACCTCTTCAGACACGAATCTGAGCTCTTCAATGCTTCTAACTACCGGATCCAAAACACCTCTGGGAGCGGTGCTTACTGCTTGGATATAACCCAGCCACACCCACCTGGCTCCTGTTATAATCAGCAGTCAATGTTGATAATGGGTGATGTCAAAAGTGCAAAGTTGAAATAAAAAATAAGTTTATGAATATAGTTCGTCCACTTTTTTTTTATACTAAAAGTAGACATTTGAAGAATATAAAAAAGATAAACAGCAATACTTCACATTGTATGAATGCATTGTTTTTCAATCAAATGTTAGTAATTTACAATGTAATTCATAGACAAACATGCAGTGTAATACATGAATGCAACATGTCAGTTTTGAATACAAACAGAGCTACGTATTTCCACAAAATAGTAAACAGAGCACAAGAAAGGTTTTGCTAGTGATACAGCAACAATAATAACAAAAGAACTGGTGGCTTCTGAGTTTTTGCACACAGACTTATGATATAATCTTTGTTGTTTTAAAACACATAGTTGAAGGCAACAGATTTCACACGTAGTACCTGTACATAAGGGCGATCCTTGTCTGATCTGAGCCAGGGCAGCTGCGACAGATGGGTTCACTAAAATTTCTTCTGGGATGTAGTCTTTTTCTAGTAAGATGTGTTGGTACTTCTGCAGGAGGTGCTCCTCTTCTTCACTGCCGTAGACATATTCACAATTCATGCACAATAGTCTGCGTATTAATACAGGTAAAGACATTTATATGTATCACTCATTTATATGTATCACTATGGTTGGTTGCTCAACCTATATCTGATTGTTAGTTACATTTATTGTAGACTAATACATGTACAAAAATATATATTAAAGACTTTGCAAAATTGTTTTTATAAAATCTGAGCTCTAGGGTACTGGTGGATTCTCCAGATATTCCCTGGACGGGTGTGTTTGAAAATAAGACTATCGTTGAATAGCCAATTGTGTAGATCCATGTGTATCCATAAACTTGGAGTTATGTTCTGCATGTTACTTTTATTGATGGATGATCGACACGATAATTAATCTATCAATAAGAAAATGAGGGGTAGATGAATAACGAGGCATTAAACACTGCTTGCCATTGGCAACCAGGCTTCTATGACCCAATCATCACATACCATCGCATAGCAATGCAAAAACTCCTATAAAGCTAACACAATGGTAAGGGGGGTAATGGAGAAATTAAACTCCATAAATGCACTCCTACACATAGAGAATCCAAAATCAACATGGTAAGTGATCAGAAGTCGAAACAACCAACATTTGGAAAAAACTGTTTAATGGGTCAAAAATGACATAAAAAATTGTAGCTATTTCATGTCTTGTGGTTGCACATATCCATTTGCTGCAGTATGAATCATGATCATTTGCGATGAATGAGAATAAATACTGAAATCACCAACACGTTGGCAAACTAAAGGTGAGCTTTAGTTGTGGATGGCTGAACTAAATGAAGCGTGGTTCAAATCTTTCGTTTACAATCTTTCATACTCCAGTTATTTTGGCCGTTTCTCCAAACCAAAGCTTCCTATGTCGGATGCTTTGTTTTGATGGCTGTGAGGCCAAGATTTAGCTCAGACCCAGGGCCTTGACTACGGAGTCACAAAGCATTTGCCTGTGAGCAATTTACATGGCAGTATAAGAGCTGAGCAAGATAAAACACTTGCCTTGTCTTGAACGTAAATGCTTCTTTCAGTCACAAATGCTTGCAGTTTGCGATGCAAGACTTAAGCCTGGTTCCCATATACGTCGCAAAGCACTGCAGGCTATTAGCGGTGAAATGGGAACCTACGCGCCGGGTACCGCCGTAGTTGCCGGCGGCAATGCAAGAGCTTAGAGCTGTTCAAATTTCGCGAAGAGCCGCAGGCAAAACTTTCCCGAAATGCACTGTACAAGTGAAGGTTAGCATTATAGAAACAGCTTGGCGAGCGAAATTTTAATGCCGTTATTAACGATGCAGCTTTACATGAACATAAGCCAAGCTAAGCATCGCAAATGTTACCGCCGGAGTCTCGCAATCGATATGGGAACCAGGCTTAACAAGCCGATTTGACCAATAAAATGCATAACAGAGTGATTATGCATTGTTGCTGGTTAAATAAACCTCTTTGCTACTACAAATTTGATTACATCTGTATTATATTGTATTTGCATTTGATTACAATTTGTATTATCACATCTTGTGACAAAAAAACCCAGCACATACTAAAGACCTTCACCTTGTAGCAGAGATTCTCGAGACTTGATCGAGACCAGAAACATTGAGCTCCACGGTTATACCTCAGTTAAACCGTAAAGAAAGACTGATTACCATGCTACTATTCACTAATGGCTATTCACATAGTTTGAGCCTGGTTCCCATATACCTCGCAAAGCACCGGCGACAGCACCGCAGGCTATTAGCAGTAAAATGGGAACGTACGCGCCGGGAACCGCCGAGGATCGCCGGTAGTAGCAGGCGGCAACACAACTGTTTAGCGCTGCTCCAATTTCGCAAAAGGCTGCAGGTAAAATCTTCCCGAAATGCACTGTACGGGTAAAGGTCACCATTATAGCAACGGCATGGTGAGTGAACATTTTATTTGATTACGCAATTATGTTTACGATATTATTAATGATGTAACTTTTAGGTGAACAGATGCCGCCGAGCCTAGCGTCGCAAGCGTTTTGCTGCACATGTTACCGTCGGAGTCTCGCAATCGATATGGGAACAGACATCTACTGCAGACTATTGCAGACATCTACTAGCAAACATAGCCTAAACACCATTATAGCTTACTTGGCATTAGAGGAATCTAGCAAGGCAGCATGACTCCAAACTTCTCTGCAGAACAGATTCAATTCAATCAGTTTGTCTTTATAACTTCCCACACAGGCCTGTGGGCTGATTGAATGCAATGCTTTGTTTTCTTCTCTAGCATCTGTCATTGCGGATGTAGACTGCGGGACAGGCGATATGTCAACAGCGAGGAGATGGGATACTACCATGAAGAAGGAGTTCCCATCAAATGAAGGCAAACACTGAAAAATATAGGTAGCATATAAATACAAACAGATAAGATAATACAACAGAACCTTTTCTAAAAAACATCAGCAATGAGAATTTGCTTTGTTTTTATTTTGTAAAATTGAGTCTTAGCTATTGACAGCAAGTATTTCTACTAACTTGTGCGCAAGAATATACAGAGACTTCCAAATTTAAATCTAATATGACAATGCTTAGATCCCTAGAAACATCATAGTAAGTATTGCAATATAGTAAGTTTTTATAAAGAACCATGAATATCAGTGTTGAAAAAGTATGATGACGACGCCATCGCTAATGTTATGCTTTTTAAAACAAACATTCGAAAAGGACTTGATTAAACTTCAATAATCAGTTCAAGTGCACTTAAAAAACGGCTAGTTATGTCAGTACAATATCGCATATTGTTCTAACATTATGTGCAAGCAGGCTGCTAAGGTAAAGTTAGAGATCACAACTAAAGCCTGGTTCCCATATACGTCGCAAAGCACCCGCGACAGCGCCGCAGGCTATTGCGGTGAAATGTGAACCTACACGCCGGGTACCGCCGGTAGTTGCCAGCGGTCAGCGTTAGAGTTTAGTGCTGTTCTAAAATCGTGAAAAGCCGCAGACAAAAACTTACCGAAATGCGCTGTACAGGTGAAGGACACCGTTATCGAAACGCATGGCGAGCGAAAATTTTATGTGATTATGCAATTATGTTTAGCGATGCAGCTTTATATGTGAACAGAAGCCGCTGAGCCTAGCATCGCAAGTGTTTTGCTGCGCAAGTTACCGCCAGAGTCTCGCAATCGATATGAGAACCAGGCTAAGACAGCAGCATCTATATGAAAGATATTTTATAGTGGCTGTCCCAATTCTTCCTATAGCTAATCATGTAACATAACATCAATCGTCATTATTCTGCAAACTACATATTTTTCAACTACATTTTTGGAAATTTAGTGCTTTTGTGCTATCTGTATTATTATCATATCCACATTACATAAACTTTATATTAATTTATTAAAATGTTTGAATCGCTGCATTAACAAGGTTACAAAAATGTGATATGAACCAAATTGAATTTTAAAAGTGGTTCCAGAAAAATGATATATTATTCATTATACTATTATGATGGGCTATAAATGCATCTTTGTATGCTTACAACAAATTGTTATATTTCCTATTAATATTGTTATTCATTTGATTAGTGAAAGAGATATTGAGGTTTGATATTTGTATATTTAGAAAACTTTAGGCTTTCAATTTATTAAAAATATTAAAAGACTAAAAATAAATGTTATTATCTATTTTCCGAGTTTGAAAAACAGCCAAAACTCAGGATCTCTTGAAATAGAGGAGCTAATGTGACTCGCCTGACCGGTTTAGGGAGTTTCTATCTCAAACCGACTTGCACCAGTGGCAATGGGAGCGATCATAATTTATGGTACCTGATAGAGATCAGTCTTGTATGCAAATATAAGAACAAGTAGATAATATATTTTGGTAGTCAACTGTAGTTTGTGACATGTTGTGAGGGCTAATATTTTATGGCTACTGGCACTCACATGTCACTCGTCAACTGACATCAATGTAAACTTGATGTCAGTTGACAAGCACATGACATCGAAGTTTACATTGATGTCATTTGCTAGTAACATGACATCAATGTAAACCTGATGTCATGCGCTTAGTAATCAAGTACAAGGCAGTGGGCCACATTGAATTGCCACATTGCCACATGAACTAGCCTTTACTTGTTTTAGTGGCGAATAAAAATCACCTGCTCCAATGTGTCGGCTTGTGCTGATATAGTGAATGGCTGGCCTTGACGGAAAGCGGTGTTGTTGCACATGGCATGGGCCCATTCGCTGATGGCATTCAGACGTGCAGAGTCACAATTCTAAAATATAGAAATAGATTAAACACAAAATATGTTTAATACAAAGCAGTACATCTTGCTTCTTATTCTCTTTACGGACATGGTGCAGCTTCAAGCTAGTTGATATACAATACACGCTATTAGACTGTCTAGGAAGACAATCTGAGACATCTTCGCTGGAACTAGAGGCCAGTTTGTAACTTTGTTGTTATTCAATAGATTGGGCCGATTCAGTGATTGAAGGAGCAGCGGGTTGAAGCAGAGTGTCATTCAGTAAATCCGTGAATTCTCTCATAACCTACGACAGTTCCGTAGTATTACTACTTCTGTTCCTCAAGTTTAGTCCAGATAATTTACTAAAACTCATCCTGAGAAATCATCTTCGCTTACCCTAATACCTAACTTATTCAAACCTAACTGCAGATAGTGAATTTTTTAACGATAATTTTTGAGACTACAGACAACTAGTTTGTTGACGATAACCTTTATTATGAACTAAACAAAAAGTTTGTGCTGATGATTAGCTAAAGAAGAGACCGTATATTTATTGCTCATGGACTCTTTCCCAACACGACGCTTTATACGTCGCAAACACACCACCCGAAGTTTTGTTGATTTTAATCTTGAAACATTCTGGCAGTCAGACCACCTCAAACATCAAAAACAATCACAAATGATAGACTAAAACCTCTACTTTTTGACAAAATCAAATAAAAATTTGGGCAAGTAGGTCTGTAAGAAAGTGGTTATAAATTAGGCTGGGTACTCCCCAGGTGCTGCCACAGCTGCATGCCATTTATTGACTCCATTTATTGTATGCCTGTACTGACTCTGAACATAAAGCTGTATTTAGTAGTAAAATAGTGTTCAGTCGTATTTGGCAATGCACACGCCCAGATTCACTAAGAGCAGTCAGTGTAATGGGAACTACTTGACTTTTACTAGTCATATCGGCACTTCCGTCCTACCTGTGCAAAGTTGCCCTAGAAGAAAGCTACAGTTTGTTACAAATAGGGAGACCGTGAGAAAACAAATCCGTGAGAAAGCTACAAATGTGCATGTCATATACACACTCCCTTCCGAGCTGTGCAAAGTTGCCTTAAAAAAAAGCTAGTTTGTTACAAATCAGGAAACCGCGAGAAAAGCAAAGGAAAGCTACAAATCTGGCAGGGACAGAGAGAAGCTCAAGGTGGCTGGCTACATATTTGAATGTGGCCAAAATAGAAGCTCAAAGGTGGCTGCCAACATATGTATATCTAAATGTGGCCCAGATGAAGGCTAGGATAAACTACAAGTTTAGAGTTGGCACATCATAAGCTCCTGTAAAAAAGACATTAGGTATTTCGGGTTTAGATCTAGAAAAGCCCAACATGTAAGCTAAAAGCTTAGGCTAAAAAAAACTAATCCCTAGCTGCTAAATACATCCCAGTGGCTATACCACCCTGTCAGCGTGTAACTGAAAATGAACAAAGCTAACAAAAAATGGATTCTAAACTTGACAAAAAAATTAAGTACTGTTCAACTTGACTAGGACGTGACAGTTTAGTTAAAGAAATCATCAAATGATGAGTTTTTAATTCAGTTTATATTTTACCATTGACATTTGCATTTTTGACCTCGGCAACTACATACATCAACAAAGTTCAACAGTATTCTAACAATGAGCAGAAATTATAGATCTATAACCAATTACGTAGTTATTAAAGACAATATCAAAAATGCCACTCCTGCAATAAAAAATATGTTCCAAAATTTGGACTTGTCATTCCACATAGTTTTGTTAATATCACTCGTGAAATTCCAGTTCAAACTTAAACAGACAGTTCCAGTGCTAAGTCCACTGCTAAAACGTGCTGCATAGCCATTTATAGCACAAAAATTTTTTCTTCAACTAATTGAAACAAAGGCAATTGAATGTAACCTTGTTTATAATGACGGAGCATCGTTTCTTTAATGAACTGAAGACGTTGGTCGAACTATTGACCATAGCTTAACAACAAACTTTAAATGGTATTTCTACAAGATTTTACAAGTAAATAACACATTTTTATTGATTTATTCACTAAAAGATACATTACACTATTTAAAACAACTTTCTGTACAATAACAACGCACTTGACATACCTTTGTATATTAGAATACAAATAAAGTTATACGAATAAATAACACGAATAAAATTATAATGAAGTGTTTCAGCCAAAACTAAAAACAACGAAAATAGCTGTCGAAGTCACCTGTGATTCAGCAAGCCTATGGATGTGAAGAGTGAGCTGGAGAAAAGATGGTCCACAATCATAGGTCTTGAGAATATCCAGCAGTTCCATTTGGCCGTCAGTCTCGAGACCAAAAAAGTGCAGCATGGCTCTTAATAGCCAATATTCTTTTAATGGCCACAGTTTGCTAAGATAGTCTGGGAAAGCATCAGCACCCTCACTTCTACTAAATAGCTGAGAGAGCTTTAAGAGGGACTCGGCCATACTCTCTCCTAAATGAGAAATAAAAATTCAATTTTTAATGCATTAGTTTTTTTTATCACATGCTTGCTTTCATGCAAAGGCTAAATAATAAGCCACAGCTTACTAAATGAAATCCCATCTAGTAAACAGATAACCTTGTCTTGACAATGTTAACAATCTCCTAAAGAATTTAATCTTTGAATGACATGAATGCGACAAAACAGTGAATTTTATAATGACAGTCTTTTAGAAACGGCCTAGCCTTTATATATACTAAGTGCTCTGCGGGTTGATACTATTAACCAACTTCCTCCCTAATGTAAATAGTCTAAACCTCATCCCTAAAGTAGCTATTCTAAACCTGAGTGAACAGACAATCCCAAACATACAATGAGAAAAGTATACAAGATACGAGGCAGAGAGACATATACCCACCAGTTACTTCAGAGTGAATAGCCCTATCAGAGGCCACCAATATGTCTATCACACTAGACATATTCAGGGTAGAAAGTTGAGCAAGGCAGGTCTTTCTCTTTCTGGCATCACTCTGCATACCAACATAAGTGACAATACATTTCAAATGCAAAGTGAAAGAGCAAAAACTAACACGAAATTAGCATTTTTAAAATTGTGTTAAGCAGTATTTAGTAACTTATGGGGGACTTGGTTCTCCACAAATTTACCAATGCCAACTCTAGACTTAGGCTCGTCTCATACTAAAAAAGAAGCTGGTACTAACAACCCTCTGGACATAGTAGCCGGCATTCTGACTTTACCATGAGAACTGCAAATTAAAAAGAGGATGCATGTGACTGGTCACCTAAATACAGTCAAATCATTAGACAGAAATTAATCACTTTTGAGATGTAGCCTATGTGTTAAAACCGCCGTATGTTGGCGCAAATACCCTCCTAAGAATAATACTCCTACTATAATACGTTTAATTTCCGGTTCAAAAACCTGCCATAAGCACTCAAACACTGCAGATAAAATTGCAAATAACTTTAGATATACAATATATATAAAAAAACAAATGAAAAAGAATCGCACAAAAACTAAATCAAGTAATAATCAATACAGAGGTTTTTATTGCCAATTTAACCTATGAACAAAAAGGTGAGCTAAGTGAGGCATAGGCTGGAAGGTGGAGGTGGTGGTAGGGATACACTATGTAATATACTCTAACATGGAATAGGTAGAATTCAATGCTATCTAGCTTCCATATTATTGTTTCAATGAAGTTTTAAAGTCGTTCTACCTTCACTTGAGAAACTGTGATGCTTTGAGAAGTTTCTGATGTCATATATTGGTATTTACTTTTAATGTAAAGTTAACTACTCCATGTTAAAAGAATTGTATGTTGAGGTGATAGTAAGTGAAGGTTTGTCCACAATACCTAATACACTAAAGTCTGCAATATTTTTTAAATCGGAAAAAAGCAATTTGACAATACAAAATATTGCTGGATAGTAAAGATTTGCTGATGTTGCTTTGATAGTAAAGATATAAGCAATAGGGTGCAACTCAATGTTGACCATTTACCTTGATATGAGAGGAAAGCATGTCTAGGGTCTGCTGTAGAAGCACAGCTAGTTGCATTTTCCCCTCTCCATTTCCCTGACAGTTGATCGGAGAGGCGGATGGAAATGAGGCCCAAAGCAGATTGAAAAGTCGAGAGTCAGCATTGCTGGCAGCGAGTACAAGGTCTATGTTCTCTACAGACTGCTTCAGCTCGTGACAGCTGTAAGCAGGTGATTAGCTTATGAGAATATTCCAAGTGAAAATAGTAGAAATCACAAAAGGGTACACAAGGAAAAACATTTATGTATTCACATGTAGTTTAAAATGTTGTCATCCAGTCAGCATATTTAACATTAACTAAATCACAAGGGCTATTAAAATTGTAGTGGCCAGATCGCCACCTGCTGAAGGAAATCAAGGCTAGTAATACATTGTCTCAGCCAATGCCTACTCGTTGAATGATGCCAGATCAGTTATGCACTGCTCCAACCATGACCAGGCAAGTGTCACACTTGTTATAGTGTTTGATGAGAGGAACCTTCTAACCAGCTCCAGGACAATCAGCATCTGAATATAACAAAATATTCTGTGACACAATACAAAGACAAAAAACATTAAAATCTATACTAAGACTTGTGTACTACCGATCATGTATTCCAGTTCACCACAACCATCCCAAAATCTTGCAATATTTTGCCTTAATCCAACTCTTAAAAACCCGTCTGTTCAACTCACTTTATATTTCTTGAATTCTGTTTGTTCATTTTTGGCATGCAATGAAAAACATCATTTTGTTGATGAATATTAATAAGAATAAAAAGTTATCTATATATATATATATATTTATATATATATTCTTTGTCCAGTTATAACGATAAAGTTTTAGCAATGAAAAATCACTTTCGTACTGAATTTGAATTCCCGATATTCAAATTGCAAAAAAAAGCGCGCGTAACCAAGAGACTAACACATTCTTATCTGACCCATCGCTCTTACCATATACTATTATACATGTACATCTTTTTCGTGATTGCATGCGGTAAATGTGCACTTGTTAGTATTAATTAACACGGTGCTCCCTCCAGTTACGATGACCCTATTATACGATTTTTTTGCCTTATGATGTGGAACACGATATTTCTTCGACTTTTTTCACCATATATCAACAAAGATTTCTCTCAAAATTAAAATTTGGCAGTCGGTGTGCAAAATAACAAATATGTGTGTTGAAATAACAAAGATGAAGATATGCCACTCGCCGAAATCCCTCTCACAACGCCTGAAAGAGATACGATGCGCGCTCTCTATCTCAGTTCAGCATTATTCGTTGTGATTATAGTGAAAACGAAACTAAAAACACATAGGTGAGACAATTTTAGCCGATGACAAACTTGAAGTTTAGTTTAGTAAAATACATACTAAAACTTAGCTTGTAAGCATGTGTTTAGTAAGCTAAACTTATTGAAGCTAAATTTAATGCTTATGTTATATGTCTATCACGAATGTAAGAACTCTCTACAGTACGTACTGCAGGTAGTATTTTGTAATATTTCATTTTATTGCAGCGTTTCATATTGTAATAAAATGAGCTGCAATAAACTGTTTGTGAGCATTGTTGAACCTTTTCAACAATTCATGAAAAATCATGAATTTGTTGAAAAAGGTTACTACTGTATAGTAGCCTTTTTTATTCACAGATTTCTACAAATCATTTTTCATTATAATTGTAGCAAAACAGACTATATTTAGCCATTACTTGCTAATTATTTCTCATTTACAATTAAACAACTCTACAGTTGTTTTATTTTTTTCCTTAATTTATTTCAACTGCACAAAACACTTTTCTCATGATATCAAGTTTGAAAGTTAGAATGGTAACTGTTGTTATATGTTAAATAAAAATAAATTTTCTGTGCAGACTTTTTATTACCCATGCAATGGCGGTCATTCATTTAGTACATACAAAAAGAAACAAGCAACAATGGACAAATAAACATAACAATCTTTACTAAAACAGAGATTGACAGAGATTAAAAAATTAAATTTAAGCGCATTAAGAAATGCTGATTTCAGTTTCATTATCCTCCAAAGCAAAAAGGTAATTTATTAACAAACAAGTTTAAGTATACAAAATACAAAGTCCTTACTTACCTGAGCAAAGGCAGCATCGGTCAGCAGATGTGATTCAGTGGAATGAGACAGTTGCAAGAGGAGTGATCGAACAGATGCTAACAGCTTCTCATAGTGAACAATGACGGGATGAGAAAGGTGCTTAGCATCCAGCATTTCTAGAATTCAAAAAGCCAGTAAATGACATGTCCTCATCTCTTCATTCTTAAACCATTTTAAGCACTTGCGGGACATCAAGAAAGTTTTACATGTAAAATAGCCAAGACTTTGCGAGTGCCGAAACAAAACTAATACATGTATTATTCGCTTGATTTTACAACTTCAACATTTAAGATACTCCTTCAAGCATTTGAATGATCATTTCAGTGTTATAATTACGCTGATCAAAAGCATATGCCTTAAATCGTAAAATGAAACATATTTCTACTAACCTAAATGAACCCTGTGAGACAAGGAAAACCAGCTGTTTGCCGGAAGGTTCTCAACATACGCCTGGAGTTGTTCACTTGCCAACAGCGCCAGCCAGGAATTGAGAAGACAGGTCAGGGTCAGCTTCCTCGCGTCACTGTCTATGACTCGATGCCAAATGCTAGGTAACCAGCGCAAGTCCATAGGTAGACCTGCGCCACCTGAAACATCTAAGAGGGAAACATACAAAGTGTTTTAGATGATATTCTACTACCAACATGATAACGCCGAAAGGATTTTTCATCAGTTAACTGTTAACAAATGCAAAAACTATCTGATATGTTCCACAGCAACCATGGCCAATGGAAAAGCTGCTCCAATTCAAGACCCTTTCGCATTCTTCAATTTTAGCAATTTAAATTTGGTAGAAAGAACTTAGTGTTGAACTTGTTTATTTTAGTCTCGACAATAATATTTCTACCTTTACAGGTTGAGAAAACATACAAGAAAATTCAACAATTGGTTCTTGGAACATTTGGATGAATAAAACGTGTCCGATACATCCACACATAAAACACATGTAGTGGGAACATTTGGATGAATAAAACGTGTCCGATACCCCCACACATAAAACACATGTAGTTGGAACATTTGGATGAATAAAATGTGTCCGATACCCCCACACATAAAACACATGTAGTGACGTAAAGATGAAAATTTAACGAATTAAAAAAACCTAAAAACCCTTGAAATAGGTTAGTACAATTATGATGAAACAATTTGACTCCCTCCATAAACTTATGATCCAAGTAACACATTTTTAATTTTTTTTATTTGTAACAACCTTTGCCTTAATGCTTTTTTTTGCAATAGTATTAGTAAAGGAACCTTAAAATTTCTTTTATGTTTGTCTATTTGACTGATTTTTAGACAAAACACTGTAATAATCATGTACATAAATTGGCAATGAGTTAGGCAAATACGCAGACTATAGCATATTGTTTGACCATCCCTAGCTAAAACAGTACACATGATAAGAGTTGAAATTTTCGGGTGTTTTTACACAAAAATCTATGATTGCATACATATGAGATAAAGTGCATGTATACAAAGTGATGCGGAACAGGATAAAAGTGATGCATAACCTGGAGTTCTCAACCATGAAAGCAGAGTTTGATAAGAATGCTGCGTAGGTCGATATAAATAATGATACTTTGTCAGTCTCACTTTCCCTCAAACACCAACAACATGTTTGTAAGTCTGACACGAGTAGAGTTTATCTTATGCAAAGACAAACTGAAATGTTTGAACACCCAAAACTGCCAGCAAAAATCTTTGTCCGCTATAGCGCCCAATAAAATTATTTATAGATATTACGCTGCCAACTGTGATAGTACCTGCATATAGAAAAAACTTACTGTTGGCAGCCGACGCTATATTTTCTATGAGTGGCATTGCAACAGATAGGAATGGTCCACAGTTGTTTAGTAGATCACAGTGGTTGGCTGAGAAGGAAGGCAGCAAGCTGATCTGGTCTATTGCCAATCGCTCCAGTAGAATGAATTTTACCAGAGATGCGGCAGGAGAGGGCGACTGCCTAAATAACACCCAATGGTGCAACACTGTTGAGCATGTTGTCATATAGAGCAGAAGAGTAAAATAAATTTCACAAGTGAAAAAAGCTCAGGTGTCTCTGCCAAGTTATAATCAGAAAATGGATTAGTGTGCCAAAGCAGGTATAAAAAAAATGAGTTGGAAAATGTAAACACCATTTTAAACACAATTGTAATAATTTTTGTATGCAAACTCCTCATGTTAGAGTTGCTTTTCAATTGGACATGGAGAATTAGTAAATAATAAACATGGCCTTTCAGCAGCAGGAAGGCCATGTTTATTATTTACTAATTCTCCATGTCCAATTTTATACCATGTGACTTGGGCACTTTTTGCTGAGAACTTTTAAATCCTTACCATTATCACATCCAGTTGTCAACTTTGTTGTTTAAAATCATATTTACCATTTCCAACTCAACTTTTTCCAAAATAGGATTTGGGTGCTTTCAGCACTGGACTCATCAATCTCTGTTGCCTTTGGCCGACACAACTACATGTGCACACACCAAACTATTCAGAACTAATGAAAAAATTACAGCTAATAAGAACAAAGTAATCAATAATCAATAATAGTAGTCAATAAACCTGTTTTCTTCAGCGTAAGAAGATTTACAGCTGCCACAAGTTTTTTCAAGAGCACGATGCCAAATAATAGTTCTACTCATGAAAGGAATAAGAAACCAGGCAACATGTTCAACAGATGACCTGCAAAGACTATGTATACGCAGTGTAGAAACTACATGTACACTTGCCGATGCATCATGTAAAACTTACTGTTAGCCAATTAGGGTTTTAAAGACAAGTAATTGAAAAATAAGACTTCATCCTAACTCTAAACTAACTATGACCTCAGATAAACACAATTTAAAGATGCTAATGCGTAGTTGCTCTCTCTACATGTGAATATATTTTGTGGTATTGAAATTCGCAAAAGCATGAGTAGGTAGTGAGTAAACTATTGACAACAAAATAATGACTTATAATAATTTACTTACATAGACTGAGCTTGTAGCATGTCTCTACAGAGTTGATCGAGCATAGACATAGCTGGCATTAAACACATTCGGGCTATGGTCCAAACTGGAGCTGGTGTAGAGGTTACGTTTATCAATAGATCCGTATCATCATGCATAGGCTGTCATACGAGATAGTGCAAATATATTCATACTATGTTCAAGGATGTAGATGTTAGGGAAACTGTAATTCTTAGTTATCCTAAATGTTGAGTGACAGATTGATTAGTGACAGTGACACTTAGACTATATCATAAATGCATTCATAAAAATTTATTCTGTAAAATACCTACTGTATCAATTCTAAGCATTCCCAAACAGGAAAAGTTGTCATACATTATAAGTCGATAGAGCATTCAAGTTTATTATCTTATAGGTAGGTACAGGTATCAAATATTATATTCACAAATTTTTTTTATAATTTTTAAAATTTATTTCCTGAATGAGAATAAAAAAGGCAGTGGAACTAATGTGGCAAGTGTTAGCTATGTGTACCAGGTTTGTTATCGATACATTTAGCTAGCAATTGAGTTCTGGAGTTGAAAGTAAGTTAAGTTGCCAAACCAACCACAATATTTACAATAATAAGAGCCGTGTCTGTCCTTCTGTCTGACGCCATGCTCAGAAAAAAGATTGCACCACACAGGAATTGAACTGCGATATTTGGCTTGGCAGCAAGTCACACTAACAACTGCGCAACTCGAGCACCTTGCAGAATAATTGTGCACACATCTGTTACACATAACAATCTCACACGGTGCATAGTGTTGAGTATCCTAATCGCTAATGATTTTAGCGATTGTTGTTATACAAAACATTTGGACTTTTTAGCGAGTCTGGTATAAACTCGCTTGTTATAACTTTATATATGAAATAAAAGGTGATCATGCGCGGCGGCTAGTTTCCGGTCCGTGAGCATGGAACATTTAACCTACAATATTTCACTACTGATTTATTAAATCTACCTACATAAGTCACTCGCTGATACCGTCAGTCAAGCAACTTTACCTATGGTGCCCTAGTATGGTGCCCCGAGTATTTTTAATGTATTTAAATGGAGAGTCGAATTGTATTTCATTGTATGGAAAGTATTTTTTTTCAAACTCATTAGTCTCGGACGTTTGTCATAAACGAACTTTATAATAATTATACAGTCGTCACGTTATTCTTGGATGTGAATAACACTTTGAATATGGAAAAAATATTGTGCCCTGACCCTTTAACTGATGGAGCAGATCTTCCTGAGCAATGGAAAAGGTATAAACGGAATTTTACGTTATTTCTTACAGCAACTGAGAAAACGGATGCTGATGATGCTGTAAAAGTGGCCTATTTGTTGAGAACAATAGGTGCACGAGGAGTCGATATACAGACGGTTCCCAACCTACGAACGCGTTATGTTCCGAACGATTGTTCGTAAGGTGAATTTGTTCGTAAGTTGCTTCAGTGCTCTATTTTGTATTATAATTTATGTTTAAGGTCTATATAAGTATATTGAAGGTTTATATAAGTATGTTTAAGGCTTGTATAATTAACCTGTATTGGTTTGTACTGAAAAAAATATTTAATAAAATGGAAATAATACTTTGGTGGACGCCGGGCCATGCCACGGCATTTCTTATTTATTGTCCTTTCTATTATATTTTTGCTTTAATCGTTATGCTATCACTTATCGTTGTTGTCTTATTTTTTGTATGTGTTGTCCGTTTATTATATCGTTGTTACACTCGTTATGCTATTGTTATATCTGATATACCGTCCTAACACCATCACTTATCGTCACTTAGATTGTTGTCATACCAACGCGCTAGCAGTCCTATTCATTCACCTTGTTAGCCGGTTTTCTTACCGTTTGCCGTTAGCCGGAACGGTTGATATTATTGTATATAAATAAGTGCGCGCATTTAGTTGAGCAGAGCAAATAGCCGTATGCTCCTCGGCTGGTGAAATTTCCTTCGCTAATAAGAAGCTGGATGAAACTACAGGCACTCTCTTATCTTTATTTATTAGTAGAGATCTTGCCAAGTAACGGCCAGCAAATCTCTTTACAATACGTATGTAAAGTTCAAACAAATAATTCGAAAGTTAATCGAGTTACGAACAACGTACATGCGTTCGTATGTACCGTTGTTCGTAACTCGAATGTTCGTAAGTAGGGAACCGTCTGTATATGACTCTTTTACATGGACAAATGCAGCAGATAAAAATGTTTATGCTACCGTGCTTGACAAATTTGAGGAATTCTGTGCTCCACGAGTAAACACTGTGGCTTTGACCCACAAACTACTCACCACCAGACAGGGAAGAATGACCATCGATGAATATGTCACTGAGCTCCATAACATAGCCAGGAACTGTGACTTCCAAACAATGTATGAACGAATGGTTCTTCAAGCTTTGATTCTCGGAGTAGAAAGTGACAGGACCAGACGACGTATGTTTGAGAAAACAGACTTAACACTCACAGATGCGCTCAACATATGCAGGTCCCATGAAGCAGCAAGTCGAGAGCTTAAAGCATTGGATGCCAGAAACATAGATGATGAAGAGCTCCGCTATGCCAAAGCAAATAAACGCGATGCTAAGTACAAACCTTCACCAAGCGTTGGGGCAGCGAAATGTTCCCGGTGTGGCAGCCCACACGCTCCTAGGAGTTGTCCGGCCTATGGAAAAGAGTGTCATCTTTGTGGAAAAATGAATCACTTTGCCAAGTTGTGTTCGTCCAAGAAACAAAGTCGAGGCAACGATTCAAGAAAGTTCCACAAGAAAGAAGAAGCCCACCAGACGACTGAGTGGAGTTATTCATCTGATTCGGATGAACATAGTAACAGCATCAGCGTCTCCAAGAAGGATAGAAAGCTGCTGTCAGTTTTGAACATTAAAGCAGGAGATGTTGCAAGAAACATTGAATTTCAGCTAGACACAGGTGCTACCTGCAATATTCTCAGTACTAAAGACTATCACCTACTTGGACGGCCAAAACTAGAACCCACGACCACGACGATTACCTGTTACAATGAGACTAACAATACTCCGTTAGGGTGGTGTTATTTGGAAACGAGAGACAGCCAAGAGAACAAAATAACACTAAAATTTCTGGTCCTTGATGTAAAGCAACATAGCCTGCTGTCAATGAGCACCTGTTTAGAAATGCAGCTGCTCCACGTGGCCGAGTCCGTGCACATGACGATGCATGAAGATTTGGATGCCCTATTCACTGAGTTTGAAAACGTTTTTGATGGACTAGGAGAGCTACCAGGGGAATACGAGATTGAAATAGATCCTGAAGTAAGACCGGTGCAAGTCAGACCTAGAAAGATTCCGTTAACCATGAAATCTGAAGTTGAAGCCGAACTAATCAGATTGGAGAATGAGAAGATAATTACCAGTGTAGACCGACCCACAAAGAGGATAAGTCATATGCAGCCAGTTAGAAAATCCAATGGTTCAATTCGTATTTGCATAGATCCTCACAACCTGAACAAAGCTATTCGTCGGAATCACACTACTATGCCCACATTGGACGATGTTTTACCACAGCTCAACGCTGCCAAGTACTTCTCGCTCTGTGACGCAAAAAGCTAGCAAGTCTACAGATTTAACTACATTTTGGACCCCAAAAGGCCGCTACAAGTATCTGAGAATGCCCTTTGGGATATCTAGCGCCCCTGAAGAGTTCCAACGTCGATTATCAGATTCTCTGGTTGGTTTGGACGGCGTTACAGTAGTTGCGGATGATATCCTGATCTTTGGTAAATCTCGCCCTGAACACGACAGTAATCTAAGAAAGTTACTAGAAAGAGCAAGAGCTAGCGGGTTACGCCTAAATAAAGAAAAATGCAAAATTCTACCAGAAGAACTACCATATATTGGACACATTCTCACTAGTTGTGGAGTTAAGGCCGACCCACTCAAAGTATCATCCATCCTCCAGATGGAAGCACCTACCTCAGCTGAGGTGTTAAACGTTTTTTGGGACATGTGACATACATGGCTAAGTTTCTAGCTAACCTGTCAGCAGAATCGGAGCCTCTAAGGAGGCTGCTAAAACACAAACTGTTTGTTTGGGAGACAGATCAACAAAATGCATTTCGAGTAATCAAAAAATGCTGACTCAAACAGAGAACTTACAATACTTTGATGTGAACTGCCCAGCAGTAGTCCAAACAGACGCTTCAGTAGCAGGTTTAGGCGCCACCCTTCTGCAAAAAGGGAAGCCGGTTGCATACATATCACGATCTTTAACAGACTGTGAGAAGAACTATGCGCCAATAGAGTTGGAAACACTAGCGATTGTTTATGCTATGTCAAAGTTCGACCAGTATTTGTTCGGTCACAGATGTCACAATCCACACCGACCACAAAGCCCTCATTCCAATCTTCAAGAAGCCAGTTTTTAAAGCATCTAGGCGGATCCAGTTGATGCTGTTGTGCCTTCAACGGTATGCAGGTGCGAAAGTTGTGTGGCAACCAGGTAAAGACCAACTAACTGCAGATCTTCTGTCTCGAGATGCTTGTATGGAGCCAGCAATATCAACGCCAGTCAGAGATCATGCTTTCTCGGTTGCAGAAACTAAATTCACAGATTGTCCGCTGCCAGACAGCACATATGTGGCACTAAAAGAAGCTACCCTAGTAGACCCAGACCTTCAGAAAGTTCAACAATATGTCGAGGGCAAGTGGCCACCAGAATGTGCAGTACCCCCACCCTTGAAGAAGTACCTGTCATTTCAAGATGAGCTGTCGGTAGAGCAAGGAGTACTCTTCAAAGGCGTGCGGGCAATCATCCCAACAAAAATGCGGTCAGATATGTTGAATCGGCTTCACAGTTCGCATCAAGGAATCAAAGCCACGCTGAGACGGGCACGGATGACTGTTTACTGGCCCGGAATGGCAGAAGACGTAGTAAAGAAATGCCAAGAGTGCAGGACATGCCTGAAAGATGCGACGAAACAGCCAAAAGAAGATCTGAAAAGCCACTCTATTCCTGTTCAACCCTGGAGCAAGGTGGGAATTGACTTGTTTGAGCTGGAAAAAGAACATTTTGTAATCATTGTTGATTATACCACAGATTATTTTGAATACATTCGTCTTCGCAGTCAAAAGGCAGTAGATGTTATTACTGGAATAAAAGAGGTATTTGCTAGGTTGGGAGTGCCAAAGATGGTGCAATCAGACAATGCCTCAAACTTTACGTCAATCGAATTCTCAAAGTTTTCCAGAGATTGGAATTTTATCCACTCAACCAGTAGTCCACACTATCCACAGTCCAATGAGAAGGTGGAAGCGGCTGTTAAAATAGCGAAACGAATTCTCCGACGCTGCACAGATCCGTATCTTGCGCTCTTAGAGCATCGCAATACCCCTACAGAAGATATGTCTACCAGCCCAATACAAAGAATTATCGGCAGACCAACGCGATCTATGATACCCCAAAACATCATTAGCTCTAAAGAAAATGAAGCTAATTGGCAGGAGAAGTTGGTAAAGCGACAGAAGATTCAGAAAAACTACAATAAAACGGCTAAGAATCTTTCGCCCCTCCAGATTGGCCAGCCAGTAATGATTCGCGATTACCGAAAACACAAACAAGGCTGGAAAGAAGCGAAGGTAATAGCCGAACTCTCAAAGAGATCATACACGGTGGAAGTCGATGGGAAGCTGCGAAGAAGAAATCGGAGAGACCTACGTCCGGCCCCCGTTGAAGCTGGTTATCCCGGTATAGAGTCCGATCAAACCTAAGCAGAACCACGAGTCCACAACCCAGTGGTGTCTGAGGAAACTGTGCCTCCGAGTAATGTAGAACCAAGGCGGTCTGGGCGACAACGCAACGAACCTGCGTGGCTGAAAGACTATATCCGATAACCGGAACTCTTAAGAGTATCTGTGTGTCATGACAATCTTATCATATTATGTATTCCAAGTCACTAATTACTAGTTATTGTTTTTTCCTTGTAACAGCGGGGATGTTGAGTATCCTAATCGCTAATGATTTTAGCGATTGTTGTTATACAAAACATTTGGACTTTTTAGCGAGTCTGGTATAAACTCGCTTGTTATAACTTTATATATGAAATAAAAGGTGATCATGCGCGGCGGCTAGTTTCTGGTCCGTGAGCATGGAACATTTAACCTACAATATTTCACTACTGATTTATTAAATCTACCTACCTAAGTCACTCGCTGATACCGTCAGTCAAGCAACTTTACACATAGTAATGCCAGCATATTAGTGTTCTATGAAACACACAATACCTCTCTTATTCAATGGACACAAATGCATCTACCAAGTACATCTACTTTTCCACGTACTCTCCTTCAATTCTTCCCCAAGAGCTTACCTCAGACAGTCCAGATTTCTCAGAATAATAGTAGTAGAAACTTTTAGAAGAAGACAATGATTGGCCGATACTGAATCCGCGCCTCCTGTAGGATGCGAAAAGCCTCGCTCGCTCCAACATCACTTGTTCCCCAACATTGCTCCTACCGTGCCACAATCTTCCATGCTCTTTTTTAAGAACCAATACTAAATCTTTACATATACCAGTCATGCTGTAAAGCTTATCTTCGTCTTTTGACAACTGACAATCCTACAACATGACAATTGGAACAGAAGTTATCTACTCTTACATAGCATCACCGACTGTCTTAATTATGAATAAAACATTTAATTCATTACTACAAGAACTGTAGCGTATTTATCCTTTGCATATCAGTACACTTCAGAATGGTGTATCATTAACAGCGACAATTAAAATGTAAGTTTTTATATTTTATTGTGAAGCAATTGGTAAAACCAAGGAACATTTCTTATCATGGTTCCTAGAGCAGTCCAGCTAGTGTGAATGGCTATTATAAGCTTCTCTTGTTGTGAGAATTCTTTTTACCATGACTGACGCTGATGAGATAATAGAGCAAGATATCTAAGGACATTCTCAATGCATTATGGGTATATACATGTAAGACTTAACAATAGCATGAAAGGGAAAAATTACCTGTTGGCTTGGAGCTGCGGTAGAGATAATAACTCCCCTGTTTTTCAAAGCTCTAGAGAGATCCTTTTGTTGGGTATTTGCAGTTAGAATAAGCCTAAGCAAATAAAAGTAGCTGTGATGTAAATTATGGCGCAAGCAAAAGGTGAATCCGCACACGCTAGCTGACACCAACAACTTTGTCATACTCAGTTGTCATGTCAGTTTACTCAAATAAAAGTAACACATTACCATAACCCAGTACAATAATTTTCACGTCATTAGCAAAAAAGACACAAGCGTAAAAGCTAGTTAGTAATATTTGTATGGATATAAGCACATATTTGAAGTTTAGGCAAAATTTTATTGTCTGAGAGATATATATGTACTTGATAATTCTTTGTACACCCACAACCCTTCATTCAAAAACTCACTACGCAGCAACAGCTAGAATCAACTACTTTGTGAAAAAAAATACAAAATTGATTTTATAATTGCACTACAATGCTAAATATAAACAGTAACATACAATTTTATAAAGTAATTTTAATGCTTCCACACAGCCATTTACACTTAAAGTATGGTATTGAGGGACAGCAGAAATGTCACTTGATACCGTACACTGGAAGCAATATTGTGCCAGAAACTACCAAATAATAAACAAGGCAACTGGACTGTCGAATGACGTAGCAAAAAGGAAATGAAGTCGATTATTAGAGAGGATTTTACTCACCTAAAGTTTGGATGAGGCCTGAGAACTACCGGCTCCCCATCAATCACTCCTCTTTCTGTCATGGTCAGACTTCCATTTGGTTCGAGGAGACAGTTGAGGCGGTCCAAAACCGAGGCACTGGATGTTAGAGGAAATCAAGCCGTGTATACTCAGTAAACTATGTCAACCCTGGTCTGTTTCACTTGTGCAGGAGTTATGCACCCTTTTTGCTATAGGTTGGGTTGCCCAATGGTTAAACCAGAAGTTCTACTAGTATAACTACCAGCAACATTCATGTAAGTTACGCCAGACATAACAGGCTTTCATATTTCAGACTATCCATGCGATAGATCATGATTAGAGTATGTTATAGGTGCTTGCATTTAGGAGCTGACATTTGATTATCACAAGCATGGCCTTACATCTTTGTTTTCAAAGGTAAATAAGAGCTTGCCCAAAAGTAATGTCATCAATTTGTGTAATCATTTTCTAAACAATTTAAAGTTTATAAATTAACTTATCATTAGCATTAGAAATTAGGGTTTCAATAATAATCTTTTGTAATTTTCACCAAATACTTTTATCAACATTTTCAAGTCACAAAAATGAACAGAAAAATTCATAATATTTGCAAAATACTGAATGAAAAGAGCTGCGATGCTAAGTATATTAAGTTATTTAATTATATTAAAACAACAGTTTGTGAGCTAAATTATTTAAAATTTATCCATTCAAAATCCGTATACATGAAAGCAGAGCATATGTTAATATGTTTTTAAAGGATGGCTTTCGAAAAAAAGTAACTTTTACTAATGACTTTTTAAATTTCCAGTTGGTGTAAAGGAGAAATTTAGTGCTAGAGCGAGTCTCAAGAGGAAACCAACAAGCTGATTGGTGCAATTCTATAAGCACTGTAAAAACCAATTCAAGAAATATAACTATAATACAGACTTTTAAAGTACATGTACCTCCGCAATCAGCTTCGACCTTGCGCTGCATCTGCGGGCGATAAACTAACCACTAGACTCAACTACTGACAGGCAGCGTATAACAGCGCTCAGTAAATGTCATCAGTGCTAATCTTATTTTTATTAAGAATTTTTATAACTTAATCCATTTATAAGTTTATAAAATGCCTCCTATGAGGCATTTTAAATAACGGCCAACATAAACTCACTTGTCTAGCGGTCACATATTGGTGATTTTACTGCATTGACATTGGTAACTTTTGCCGAAAAAATGCCCTCATTACATTACGTATCATAAGGTCATGCCCTCCTTATGTCATGCGGCTTCTTTGCAGGCGTTTTTGTCTCCAAAATTAAGTTTTTATTCAACTAACAATTGATTGCTAAAAATGAAATACCTCGAGTATGTTGCTATAAATAAATGTGATTTTAAAATTTTGCCATGTCAGTTAACTCTCAAGTACATGTATTTCTAACAGAAATGTTTCGAGGCTCATCATAAAAGCTGTTGGCTCAACTGAGTTTGGTTTCCCTAAAGGTATTTATCATGACTCATATACAGACAGCTATCATCTCGCGCAATCGCTTCCTATACTCAAAGATGGTAGAATGAATGCTAAAGTAACCTGCATGCGTTGGCATTCTCCACGAGGAGCCAGTGCCCATCTCTCACTGCTTCCACTAGTACACTGTCCTGCCATTCAAATGTACCACTCAGTGCCGTGTAGTCAGCAGACGATTTCAGGCTAAGCTCGTCAATGGTTTTCCTCCACTCATCTAGTCTGGCAGACAGGGCATCATCTGCTGAGGATGTAGCAAAGCATTTGGGAAAGCTATTTAGCTTGAAAAGAAAAACGACTGACATGGTGACGGCAGAAAATTCACAAATTTCAACGTTTCAAAATTTCTTTTTTCGGCAGGTTAAAAGTTATTAGATTATAATTTTATTGATCATGATTTGATTGTAATGTTTTCATATTAACACTTATGAGCTAGAGTAAAGTTATGATGCTTTACTGTAGTTCATAATTATCAAATCATGAACAACGAAATTATATTCTAATAACTTTTAATCTGCCAGAAGAAAAACATATTGTTAATCTAATAGATTAATAGTAAACTTTTAACACTTTTTTAACCGTTGCTTAAATCGTTTCAAACTTAAAATTCGAGCTTCACACACCAACAACATTTTTAACTGATATTTTATAGCATCCAACAATTACCATGGTAACAAAAATTCTTCTCATTATTAATACAGAAAGGCAAAATCTAATAAAATTTTTGGCACTTTCAAATAAAAAAACTATATTTTGGTTTGGTTAGCAGTAATTCTGTAAGGTTAGGGTTACTTTTAACAAATGTTTTTATGGCTGGATAACCATTCTGTCAGCAAACTATAAAAGAAGAAATGGTAGAAGAAAAAGTCTTTTACAAGCAAAATTATAATATTATATTAAATCTTCTGGATATTCGTCTTTGATGCAAGCTCACCCTAAGAGTTTCACCAGAAATGCCACAGCAGGTTCTTGAATCATAAAATCTGTTATCTACATCACCTTCATGCCTTACGTATCAAAATTATATACTTTACTGTTTTGTTTTGCTTTATATTAAAAAACAGAAAATTTATTTAATATTTGAACCTGAGTGCATAAAAAGGATACAAGGGTAATTTATGATCAATGAAAAGTTTGAATATGATAGACAAGTTTCCATTACAACAACTTCTGGCGGCAAATATAAACAGATACAAGTCTATTATTACGACTTCTGGATGTAGGCAAAAGCAGGCAAATTCTGTACAAGGAAGGTTTCTTTTGCAAAAAGGGCCTGGTAGGTGAGTATATGGAACTAATCAACTAGCTACACAATTTTGCAAGAAACTTTCATAATTATCCCTTACCGTAACTTATAGCAAAATATTATTATCAACTTTTTATAATTAGATATATTTTAATGGCCATCTCCTTTTTTTCAGTAATTTTAGCATCTTTGGCACTGACAGCATATATGGCCCTTCGAAGCCCACATAGAATACAAGAAAACAAAAGATAAATAATCAGCTTCTTACCCTAAAATAACCTATTGAAGGTATTTCAATATTCACCTATATTCAATAAAGAATTATGGTGAAAAGTGTGACTTGATAAATCCATAAGAACACTTAGATATTTAGAGCAAATTAGACTATGAGACAGAAACAAAAACAGTAAAATTATGTGTATCAAAAGAAAAAGCTACCCATCGTTTTTTTTTGACGTCATCAAGTTGTTTGCACATGCGCTCGTTCACGAAAAAGCCGCCATATTTGTAGAAAACGATCGATTTTCTTTTATTTACTAGTACTTTTAGGTGTTGTTTTGATACTATAATAAAAAATTGCAAACAAAAGCATCATTTTGAAAATATCATTGCAAAAGCTTCGTGTTTTCAACGATAAAATTGTCTATAATGAGGGCCGACAATGGTAAAATGACGTCACGAAAAAACGAAGGATTTTTACATAAAGCTGTTCTATAATGTAAAATGGCAAAGTGTTGGTGTCTGGTATAAGGTGTAGAGGTTTTTATGGGAAAGTAGCAATGTATGGGGTGGTCATATTTAATGCAGACATTAAATATGTGCCAATGCTGGTCAATCAAAGGGTTGTTTCATATTTTACCATAATAAGACTAAAACATACAAATCGCATTAGACTTTTTACATATCGTTTTACATCATTTTGCCCTTTTCTGATATTTGACAATACAGACTGATTATAACTGGACAGAACTTAGAAGAAGCCAAGAAAAGCATTGCGTTACAAAATAAGAAAGCGCCTAATAGAAAAAACATTAGTTATATTAAATGTACAACAGCAATGTTTCAACTTTTGAATATACATCTAGGTTCATAGCTTTACTGCTGAACCGTTCGATGAGCTCTATTAAACTATCTTATGAACAGAACTATATCTTTTTATTATACACCATATACTTGGATATGAGCTAAGAAATGCTGTTTCACTTTTGGCAACGACAAAGCTAAAAACTGGAATATGGCGACTGTTACTAATTTTAAAA
The DNA here is from genome assembly GCF_963576615.1 of Watersipora subatra. Taxonomy (NCBI): domain Eukaryota; kingdom Metazoa; phylum Bryozoa; class Gymnolaemata; order Cheilostomatida; family Watersiporidae; genus Watersipora; species Watersipora subatra. The sequence goes on from NC_088716.1 coordinate 55,133,217, forward strand.
CAGCTTGAATGACACAAGTGACTCATATTTACAAAATAAATATTACGCACACAATATTATGACATAGGAGTTAAATATGTCTGACTAAACAAAGAATCGTGTAGAACGTACGTCAATTATTGTGTAGAAGGTGCATCAATTATTATACACAAGGTACGTCAATTATTGTGTAAAAGGTACGTCGCCTAAGGAAATATGTCTAACAAGTAATAGAAGAATACACACAATCTGTTTATTGTCTCTACCTAACATCTAACAAATTACCTATCTAAATCTGGATACAGAGATTAGTGAGCTCCTATTCGTAACTAGTAGTTCTCAAGTTACTGCAGGAGTAATTGATCTGGTTGGAGAAACGTATAAACGGCTTGAGCAAATATTTCAATTTTAGTAGTGAGACCAATGGGTCACGGTTATCCATGGCAACATTGATTTAGTGGCTGGAAGGTGCTAATTCTTGACGATCTCATTTCCAGTTGTATATGCAAACTACATTTACATGACAAAGATGAAGCATGACTAAAACTTCTTACTATGCATTTATAGCACGGTAGACTACATCCACATGTTCACTGCATGGAAAGGAGTGGCGATAAAATCAATCAATAGTGTACACCTAAAGGTCAACATCGCACATCGATGAGTTCAGCAGGTACTTCAGATGACATGTCAACATGTCGACATGATTCAAGAAGCTAATGTTTGATTATAGAGCTTTTAGTTCCCACTGTATTCTCTTGGTCACTGTAATATAGTTCTAACAAGTGGTAAAATATACTGAGAATATACATCTACTGATATAAGATGGTTGGCAGCACAGGTTGTTGTTTTATAGCACCAATCTTCAGCAAATAATATGAAGATAAATAAATATGCTGATGTTTCCTTCATAATACTTGCGTCTTATTGGCTATTTCTGTTAGTGACAAGTACCTTTGCGTTTTAAAATGTTATTGAAATGAAAACCACAAACTCAATACTTCTGTTAATAACTACTAGAGCTAGAAAAGGATTGTTGAAAATAGTTTTTACCATATAACCTGATTGGTCAATATCTAATTTATAGATATATAGATCTCAGTGTTTGTTTGTCCTTCATGTGTCCAGTTATAACAATAAAGTTTTAGGAACGAGAAACTTCTGTTTCTGCAGACAGGTGTGCTATACATTACACCAAACAGACTAACTGTAATGCGATGGAATAATTAGGCACATACTTATTACACCTGCCAATCTTTAATGTCAATTGGTTAAAAGACCCACGTTTCAGCACGCTTGAACTAATTTACAAAAAGAAACATTTTACTAGAAAAAAATATGTGCCTAGATGTCCTGAAAATGCTATAAATAAGTGTGTATATAGCATAAACTTAATTAAACTTATAACACACACAGAAATAAACATACACCTTTGTTTACAAGCTAGAATGGTATATCTTGTACATGTATGTGTTGATTAAAACAAATTTTCCGTGCAAAAACATTTTTATTAACCATGCGATGTCGGGCATTTTGCTACTATGTAATAATCGCGATTCCGTTCCATGTATCATGCATGCTCGACTGGTTTAGCTGTTTGCTTTTCACTGAAAATTGGTACCTTAATTAAAACAGCCTGTCTAACCAAACCTTTACTATCTGTAGCTGTACAATCTCAGTATGTTGGGGTTTGAACCTGCAGCAGTTCAACAGGGCAGAAACCACTGGTAACTATTATACATTCATAGAATTGAGTGGGGCAAAAATAACAATGAAACCCAGCGCAAGTGATGCCATTTTAAAAGCAGCAACACTGCCTGGTTTATCCATTGATTGTGAAAGAAACTCGTACAGAAATTATTCCTCTATAAGCAACAGATTATATATTTGGAACAAAGTTATTTGATGGATTTTATTACCATCTTTGTGAAATAAGAATAGATATGCTTCCTAATGTTACCTATTTTGCGAGATAGGATTAACTTGTGAAACTATTTTTGCACAATACTTTCATTCATAGTCCAAGATAAAAACTTCACATTAACAATGCATAGACCCTGTGAATCTTAATTACCTACTGCTTATGAAACCTGGGCCAGCCAAATAGACACTAAAACTATGATTACGGTAGTTTGTCTGAAGAGCGTTGGCATGAGGCAGACTTATATTGCCCAATGTACACATTAGCCCTCAAGTTGTTTTTGTTATCATTTTCAAGCAGGAAACCAAACCCTCAAGAAAAATATTTCTTATTTTATAAAATAATAGCAATTACCAAATGTTAGAAAAATCAGCTATGCTCATGATACAAAAATCAATGTATCAATTTTTATAGCAACATCTATTGGCAAAGTTTTAGAATATTCATATCATATAATTATGAATTTAACAAATAATTTGTATTCACCCTTTTACACATATGACAAACATCGTTTTCTATTCCGTGACACCAACATACTACATTCACCATCCTATGTTTCAGTTTATGAACTTTCTGTTACTACAACCTTCAATTCACTATCTTGACTCCTCCACAATACTATTAGATTATCAACTCTTAAAATACCTTTGTTCAATTCAATCAATAGTTACTGATTTCAGTTTCTGATCTTCTCATTTTTCTGTTGAACTGTGACAAACAACATCATTCTGTTGATGATTACAATCGCCAATACTAAGTTATACATACATACATAACTGGTTAAGATGATGTACTGAGTTTCTTATAGAAGCAGCAAAAATTAGAATAACATTTAATATTGCGATAAAAAATATGAAACAAACTAATTGCAACAGCTGAAGGCTTGCGTTCTACCTGCTAGACTTTCCCCAAGCACCTGACCCCCAAGACTAACCTGAAGCAATGGGCAGATGAGCAACTAGCTCAAGAAGCTTTCCAGCATGCTTAAGTTTGCGCTGAGGAACATCTTCCTGTTTCAACTGATCAAGAGTATTCATTAAATTTGAATAATCAGTTACAGAGGTGACGAGTAATGACCCAGCCATTGCATGTAGCGCAGTTGACACGGAGTTGCATGCCCTCACAATGGATCCTGCAGTATCAGCCTACAACACCGCAACAGCTAATGGAGAGTAATCAGAGATGCACAAGTCGGTGTAGCAAAAAATGACAGCTGCTTTTGCATCAGGCTATTGACACTGAGAACACGGGTTAAAGGGTTAGCTTCGGCATGACACTTGTAACATATTTGAAAAATCCCTAAGGTGTTTTTAGAATGCTTAAAAACATAAAATGGGATAGAGACTTGGTTTAAATTATCATGTAACTTGTATAACAAAATAGATTGAAACTAATTTAACTTAACAGGGTTTCACAGAAATTCAAATTAAAAACCTGGTGAGTGTATAAGAATCAGGATGATTAAAAGTAAAAGCTGGGTGCTGTGGACCGCAGCTCTAACTAGATATCACTGACCTTTTTTAGTGAAGAACAATAAGCTTAACAAAATATTGTGAAAAAAACCTCATCAATAATAACTATTAATAACTAATAATAACTATTTAATACATGTATGACTAAACTCTAAATTGTTAATGTGACAAAACTCAATCATCTTCAGTGTATAAATAGTCTGCAAAGGATGCAGGGTATGTTCAGTATGCATAGTCAACAGCTCTCTGAGTGTATAGGATATCGATGGCGCAAGACCACAGATAGATAGAACACATTCCATTTAGTCAAACTTATTTATCCTACAACACTATTTTTACAGAGCTGATCGAGGAAAAAAACCTCCAGCTAGTCTAACTTTCATATCGCGCTATGACGAGCATCTGCCCCCTCCTCTACTATAGACCTCTACTATAGACCTCTACTATAGACCTCTACGATGGACCTCTACTATAGACCTCTACTATAGACCTCTACGATAGACCGCTACTATAGACCTCTACTATAGACCTCTACTATAGACCTCTACTATAGACCTCTACTATAGACCTCTACTATAGACCTCTACTATAGACCTCTACGATGGACCTCTACTATAGACCTCTACTATAGACCTCTACGATGGACCTCTACTATAGACCTCTACTATAGACCTCTACGATGGACCTCTACTATAGACCTCTACTATAGACCTCTACTATAGACCTCTACTATAGACCTCTACTATAGACCTCTACTATAGACCTCTACTATAGACCTCTACTATAGACCTCTACTATAGACCTCTACTATAGACCTCTACTATAGACCTCTACTATAGACCTCTACTATAGACCTCTACTATAGACCTCTACTTATGCTCATTAAATCATCTCGTAGTAAACAAATAAATTCATAAACACGCGAATGAGAAGTTGCAATCAATAGAAATCAAATAAAAGGTTCTAACGGCAACAGAGTTCGTATGCGGCTTCTATAATTTCCAATCGATGGAGAAATGACAGCGCTGCAGAGAGCCCTTAAAATGGCTCGAGTCTGTTGACAAGAAGCGATGAACCGGCATTGCGTTACAGGACATATTATCATCAACAATCATAAAGAACTAGGCAGCTTCAACAACGCAGAGACAAGAGCAGGTTGATTTAAACTCCTTGAGAAGAAACCCAACCGACACAACATTGTAGCAGCTCGCCGAAGCGTCATAGGGAAAGAAATAACGTACAGACCATACAAAGATCGGTCCCTAGAGCCACAAGGAAATCGGAGCCGTAAAACTACGCTGTCAGCGAGACATCAGGGATTTACTCAATCAATCGGTAGCCCATGCAACAAGGCTAGCCATGAGTCAAATCGGAGTCGAGTATAGTACCTTGCTGAATTTTAGTGAGTGGACACTACATGAAGAATCTTTCGGCACCAATCACGAACAACATCCTTTTAGCAAAGGGGATTCAACTATCAATGTACAGCGAGTGGCGGTACTCCTAGTTTTCTCCATACTCGGCCTTTTGGGTAACTTTTTGACAATTTTACTCGTGTCAGTTACCAAACAGCTACAAAGGCCAAATAACTCTTTTTTTGTACACCAGTGTCTGCTAGACGCTATAAAATCAGGATACTGCTGCGCTTTCAGCAAGGTAAGTGAAATGAATATTCCAGTACAATTATATTCCAAGAACAATTACAGGCAAAGATGCATCCAACTTCCTTTAACAAATCTCTACTTTTTAACAGAAAATTTTAAACCATACATTTGTATTTATTAGCAAATTAATACTTTGAAGACCTAGTTTGAACTATAACAACTTATTAATAAGATCATAAAAGCCTATGGGCATTACTATATCCGCTCACCTCAGTTGAATTTTTTTGTTCCTCTAAAAAATTGCTATGATAAGAATCAGGGCTTCATTACAAAAGCTAATTCTACCGATTTCATGTTAACAGACCAAGTGAAAAACTATTGATACCTTACCTAGTTGAAGAAAGTTATATTTTAGCGCTTGCTGCAATATTATTATGATGTTTATCTATACAAGTTATTCAAGTGCGAAACCAAGGTCAAGAATATTACGATTTAAGTAAATTGATAAACCTAGTCTTCTATATTCTTCATTCATGTGTTACACTGCACCAGCAACATCCATAAAAAGACATTTCATTGGATAGTGGCAATTAAAATATAATAAATTATTCATATGTAAGTTTAGTATACATATATTCTTTAATCTGAATGTGTTCAGAATGTGATAATCTAAAGGTGTTCACATAATAGCTGTCACATACACTATTTCTATATTGCCAGACTGCACATGCGATAACGTATTCGGTCGAACCAAGATATCACACCAGAATAGCCTTCAGACAAGCTACTTAAAATTTAGTCAAGCACATACTTCGTAAAGATACAGTCATACCTTGACATATGAGTGCCCCAACATACGCGAAAATCGCGATAGGAGCACAGTTTCGCGCAAGGTTCTGCCTTGAGATACGAGAAACCTTAAAGATATGAGCATATGAGCCAGTTCTCGATGGACACAAATGGCGAAGTATACGAGAGGCCACTTTTGAGAACAAAAACCAATTAGTCTTTCTCTTGGAATTAGTTTGAAAAAAAGTTTTAAAAAGATTGGCTAAAGATTATGGTGAAAGCGAAGCAAAAACCATCAAACCGAAAGACAATAAAAAATATGAAAACAAAGACAAAATTAGAAGGAAGTTTACTGTAAGATCAAAACTTGTCTCTAAATGTGTGTATTTAGTAAGCTACTGTAACAATCATTTAAGTTTAATTTAAAGTTTGTTTTATGTTACGAAGCATCACAAGAGTGTAGCTAACCAACGCGTTGTCATCAAGTCTCTCTCACACTGTCATTAGCCACCACATGTGTCTCAAAGTTGAGAACTTCATATAGTACTAGACAAAGTAATGTTACAATTTATTGTTCATCATAACCACTAAATAGGTATTTGTAACTTTGTGTGCGTAGGCAGTGAATTACAATAATTAAAACTTGCTTTTTCATCATAACATCCAGTTTTCAGGTGCTTTTTTATAGTGTGTGAACGAATAAATTTATATTTAGTGATTTTATATAAGAAATAGTGCCTTGAGACACGAGTAAATTGACATATGAGTTCAGTCTCAAAACGAATAAAGCTCGTATGACTGAACCCAAAATTTGGCAATTAATGCTAAAATGCAAGTTGAAATAGAATTCCTATGCAGAAGTTTAAAATGACTGATCATTGAGATACCAGCTAGACCAAATAGTAATGCTGTTGAGGAACATTTAGAGAGCTAATGCTGGGCACTCCTTCAACCTCGTCATGAGATGGACTCTTCGACAAAACCATAACTCCTGCAAACCCGCAGACTCCTCCCTAGCACAAATGCTATCACTAACCGAAAGATTATATGCGAGTATTGATGAAAGCTTAAACATGTAAGTTCAAGCGAGCCAGAACAAATCATAGACTTATTATATAACTATACTTTATCTAGAGTACATTCTGTTGACCCAGAGCCTATTGATTTCCAACATTTCTTTAAAGCGTCGCGCTATGCATGAAAAACTTATCAAGTAATAAATGAAAAACCGAAACGACGTCACGTCAATGTGAAACGATCAGATGTGATCAATGAAAGGATGATACATTAGAAGATAGATAAAAATATAGCTGTAGACCAACATAACTCAAGCAAAAACTGACATAATTCGATCAATAAAATTTGAAAGATCAATCTTGCCCAGAAAAGATTGCTTATGAAAAAGTCAGCCCTGAATAATCGACTCCTTAGGGGCAAAGGTATCCATAATATCATAAAATAATAAACCTGGCAGACATTTTCAAATTCACCCAGCTGAGGCAGATAGTTGCCGTATTTTGACACAATGTCTGTGTGACTGTAGCAGTTACTACTTCAACATCTTTGTATTGGCTTTAAAAGGTTGAGCACAACTTTACGCATTGTAAAGGTCAATTTCTTATTAGAATGACCAAATTTAGATCATGGATAATGGCTAATAGACACCGTTTTACCACATATAATAGTCAATTTATAGGCCTGCCAAAAATAGAACAAAAAAATATGGAGCCAGCACTGTTTGACATAGTTATTACTACTACAGAAGTAAAATTTTGTTGCATTTCTTCTGATATTAGTTTTTTGTTTTTGGTGAACCGTTACAAACAATTTGCTTGATGTCTCTCCTCAGCTAATGTGCTTGGGAAAGCAGTACTAACCTTTATGTTAGTTGGGGTTGCAAACAGAAGTGTTATCATTTCATTTTGCATGTTGTGTATGATCACATAAATGCGCTATACAAATCTTTCTACACTACATTTCGTGTACTATACCACGAAAGTGGAATTGCTTCTTCCTTATCCTATCATGACCTTAAAGTGCAGTTAAACTAGGTATTGAGACCGGCGAGTTTTGCTATCGAATCTCCTGAGAAAATCACTGCAAGGTGACATGCAACTCATCTATTTACACCAGTAATTAGTGATTAGTTTACTTGCGGCATTGGCCAATAGGACTTAAACAGCCAGTCACTAGTTTCGAACTGGTAGATGTTCTGCAACTATTGCTACCGAGTTTTTAATATTTGTTTTATTTCAATAAGAATTAGACATTTAAAGAAAGCGAATTAGTGGAGTTGTTGACAGTACTGCAAAAAAGTGCAAGGGATCTGAACATCACATTGGCCATCATGATTCTACCAAAAAGTACCATACTTTTCAGACTATTAGCCGCTACTTTTTTCCGACGATTTGAGCCATGCGGCTTATATAAGGATGCGGCTATTCTGTGGCTTTTTCTTTCACCGCTAGGGCGCATTAACCAGAATCTCTGATTAGTGTGCCTCTAGCGGTGAAAGAAAATACCAAACAATGCCTAATGGTACTGTTCCGTTAGACACTAGGTTAAAAAGCGTCGGTTAATACGAAACAATGCCGTTAGGCACTGTTCCAATGTATTGTTTTATGTTCGTTTTTTGGAAAATAAAGCAGATGCAGCTTATGTAAGGGTGCGGTTTATAGTTCGAAAAGTACGGTATTTCAGAGGCCAACTAAAACTCCTCGCCTATAAATATATAGCCTAGCTCCTTGCAAACGTTCTCTGATTATAATGAACCTCTGAAAATGCGGCTCTATGCAAAGTTACTTTCACAAAATGGATTATTTCAAGTAGCAATTGTATATGATCATCGCAGATGCAGTTGGCACAGCGGATAATTCACAGTTCACACTTAGTGACTTCCACAGACCTAATACAATGCTAATACATAGCATTCATCAACATACTATAACACAAACAGCAACACAGACCCTGTCATACACATTTGGTGCATAATTGAGCTCTCTTATATATTTGATTAAAACGTTATGATTATATCTTGCTGAATACAGAGCTCACATGGACTCAGCAGCCTTTGCAGAGCATCAATATTATTCTCATGACACTACATTTGTATGTATATAATTACATACCATTAGCCAAAACTAGCGTGTAAAGCATGTCTCGTGTTGTGTAAGGAGAACTATGATAAATCTGTATATATAGAAACTTCAAGAAGCATTTTTACTTTGTGAGGGTTCTTGTCTGGCTCGAGGCTATCAACAATCAATGAGATCTAGCACTATGTTTAGACAAGTCGATATGACTGTAGATGGATTTACTATAATCTCTGCTACTTGGTTATATCTGACAGGATAGTTACTATATTTTCCTGCATCCCAAATACTTCAACCAGCAAGCTTCATCATCATTAGCATTTGGTCCTTTTGAAGCTAACAGCACCTTGGGAACCATGAACCATTCTGTACCTAGTAATAGCCATCATTAGTATAATTGGCCTCTCCCCTGCCAATAATCATTTGTCTCCTTTTTTTGCTATACTTGGGATTTTTGCAAGCTGAGTGACATTTTTGACTGTCTACAAGCTATCGCAGTTTTGCAACTAACAGGTTCAAATAAGCAAAACGTTAACAGAACACATTCTTCCTACTCAACACAACCTTCTATCGATGAAATGTCTTATTGGTTCAGAGATCATCCACCAGTCGATCAATGATCAGTTAATAAATAATGTCTGTGGTCTGCAAAGTGTATGAGTGTTTTAATCAATAGGTAAAGCAGCTTTACTCTCGTGTGTCTTTTGAGAAAGCAAATAAATCGGCAAGAAATTTACAAATGTATGTGGTGAAGGAGATGAGAGGATTGGAAGCCACTATAATTACTTACAAATCTAAACATTCTATTAGGCTGATTGGCAGCTTTGCAGAATGCATCATGAATGTGGGGGTAGTAAATAGCCTGTCCTTGTAGATAATTTAATTATGACATCTCAGCGTTCAATAGTCTAAGATAGTCTAAGATGCATCTCTCTGCTGAGCAATGAACTCCCAGTTTAATGAGATTCAATATTCTTGAGGAACTCTCAACTGTGGTTTAACTATCTCACGGGGATGAACAAAAAGGATTTCTCACATTCAACCATAAATTTCTAGAAGATTCTGTAATAATTTGAAATCGAGTTTGATTAAGTAAGTGTTGTGCGAGCGCCGATGCCCTCAATCTGTACAACCAGTAACTTCATGTTCCAAACATGTCTCTATTCAGATGTTCCGATATTCACAAAGGAAAATGGCCGGCGAAGCCTGCATGCTGTGGAAATTGGTTGCAAAACAAACTACTTCATAATAATTTACAGTGGAATAACATAATTAAATTTACAAATGAAATTTACATAATAAACAGTGGAATAATTTCCCAATGTTCAGTCTGCTTGTACTCAAACAGTACTGCAAGCCAATGACAAAAGAGAGATAGATAGATGCTGTTATAGCCATGTTTCCTAACCATCTAAAGTCAAACCTCAGTTATCAACCATAATCCGTTCCGCAAGACTATTAAAAAAGCAATTTGTTTAAAATCCCAAACTATTTTTTGCATTATAATTAATGTAAATAATTTTAATCTGTTCCGAATCTAGAAAACAACTTTCTTACATTTTTTTTAAATTTCCCACCATACATTTTTTTTGTAAATTTCACACCATAAACTGTTCACAAAATGTAATACGCAAGCAGGTATGTATGACATAGACTGATTGTCGCATAGAAGATCGGTATTGATAGACAAGAGTAGGGTGGGGAATGTATTGTACTGCTGTATCTGTAGCAACTTGCACCCCAGCCTAGTTATATACACGTATATAGCCTTTAGTTGGCCAGTACAGCCATACCTCAGCTGACCTCGACCAATTTGGACTTTGACCCAAATATTGGAGATTTTTATGCCTCAAACTTATAAAAAATATTCAACTTTCGACTGAAAGAAGATGTTTTTACGTTACAGTTAGTAAAAAAAAGACAAGACATGTTTCTGCTGTTTTTTGTTTTACACAATCTTTGCTAGGATACATTACTGTACTACCTCATTAGAAGTTTTTTAGGTCATAACCTTACCGTAGGCTAGCCTTCACTACTTTAATGTTTAGTTAAAATAGCAAAAATGAAACATACCAAAGTTTTGTGTTTTTTACGATCTTAGATGATTTATTTTATTAAAAAAGCCCAGTCTATTTCTAGGCTTTTTTATTAATGATATACAGTACACAAGACTCTGAGTAAACTAGGCTGGGGTGCAAGTTGCTACAGATACAACAGTACAATACATTCCCCACCCTACTCTTGTCTATCAATCACAGTCTTCTATGCGACAATCAGTCTATGTCATACATACCTGCTTGCGTATTACATTTTGTGTACAGTTTATGGTGTGAAATTTACAAAAAAAAATGTATGGTGGGAAATTTAAAAAAAATGTAAGAAAGTTGTTTTCTAGATTCGGATCAGATTAAAATTATTTACATTAATTATAATGCAAAAAATAGTTTTGGATTTTAGACAAATTGCTTGTTGAATAGTCTTCCGGAACGAATATAGGTTGATAACTGAGGTTTGACTTTAGATGGTTAGGCAACATAGCTATAACAGCATCTCTCTTGTGTCATTGGCTTGCAGTACTGGTTGACAGCAAGCAGTACTGAACATTAGGAAGTTATTCCACTGTTTATTATGTAAATTTCATTTGTAAATTTAATTATGTTATTCCACTGTAAATTATTATGAAGTAGTTTGTTTTGCAACCAATTTTCACAGCATGCAGGCTTCGCCGACCATTTTCCCTCACGAACATCGGAACATCTGGATAGGGACATGTTTGGAACATGAAATTACTGATTGTACAGGCCAAGGGCATCGGAGCTCGCACAACACTTACTTAATCAAGCTTGCTTTCGAATTGGTTTCAAATGGTCGAAAGTGTGAAATCCTTTTTGCTCATCCCGGTGAGATAGTTAAAACACAGTTGAGCGTTCCTCAAGAGTATTGAATCTCATTAAACTGGAAGTACATTTCTATATGTATACTTGCTGTGCTTCCCGGCGTTGTCCGGGTATTAAAAATCTGCTTATAAACAATGAGAAGTGATGAGAGTTGCCTACCACTTGCTATTAGCCTGACACATTGCTAATGGGAAATGGTATTAAAAATTAGCTTATAAACAATGAGAAGTGATGAGAGTTGCCTACCACTTGCTATTAGCATGACACATTGCCAATGGGAAATGTTATTAAAAATTAGCTTATAAACAATGAGAAGTGATGAGAGTTGCCTACCACTTGCTATTAGCCTGGCACACTGCCAATGGAAAATAGTGTTAAAAATCTACTTATAAAAAATGAAAATTAATGAATTGCCCACCACTTGCTATTACCCTGGCACATTGCCAATGGAAAATTCCAGTACGCTAGTTAATAAGCGCTAGGCTTGTAATGACTGTAGCCATGACGTTGCATCAGCGCTGTCCAGCTGCAGCTATTCTGACAATAGCTATAGCTGGAGGAACACATATACACATACATACTTTGAGAAATATACCGTATAGATATATGGACTTTGGTTTCAGAAAATGCAACATTCATCATAAAAACTACTTTTACTTACAATGCAATTACGCATGTTAACATCAAATCTAATACTTTGGAACACATTGCAAAGGAATTAAGCTTATCATATGCTCGCGTTTGCAATTACAATCAGTATTAAAGTGCTACTGATATAGTTCTAAAATCAGCAAAGTTTACTACTGCCTGCTTCATCAATAAATGTTTAATATTATTAAAAACAGCAAAAAAAGGTATATTGATAAAGAACCCCAGCTGCAGTAAAAATTGGAACAACTAAAGTTTTCTAACTTTTTATTGCATACACTTATAGGCAGCATTAAATGCAGTCAGCAGCACGTGAACATACTAAAGAACGCAATCTACATTTGGTTTTGACAAATCAAAACATGAAAACGTTTTTCCTGTGTAACAAGTGGGATACAGCGTGATGTTGGTTCATCATTATCATAATTGTGTGTAAAGAAACTTACTTTCATCACATGTTACTTTTTAAATACAACAACAAATATAATCGACAATAGAATAATTATTCTCCAAATACTTTGGTGTTGATCATTTTTGAGTGCACCTATGGTAAATGATGAATGTCTTTTTCAACAATTTTTAACCCTTGCGCTACACGGTAGAGCATTCAAGCTGGTTCATATATCTTAAATCAATCCTTTAGATAGCAGTATTACAGACAATCATCAAAAATGATGAAGGCAAAGTGATACTACGATTAAAACAAAAATACTTTATAACACTGCAAATGGTTTCTATAAATCACTTCTATCTGTTTCTATAAATCACTTCATTCTATTAAATCTAGTTTGATTTCAAGTCTCAAAACCATCATCAAAAATATATATTTATTAGAATTTTAAAAATTTTTAAACATTAATAATTATCCCGTCTGTTCTATATATTTTTAGAGTTTATTACATGAGGAAGCTCCAACCAGCTGTGCAATGCTTGGAGCTTCTTATATAGTGTTCGTTACCACATCTGCCTTCAACATCCTAGCCATTACCATAAATGAGATCTATCATTTTACAAATGAAACAGTCGGCGCACAGTCTTGCAGCAAGTGCTGCGTTTTCTTTGGTCTTGGCATCACCTGGTTTGCCAGCATTATTATCAACCTTGGACTTGCTTTCCTACCTGGCAAACCTTCATTTAACACAGAGGTATGTTATCATATGCTTTTATTTTATATTTTTATGTTTTGTTGTTTTTTAGAAATGTTATGTATGCAATACATAGTACATAGATTGAAGTTGATATATTGTAGGCAACAGATGCCTCGCAAAACAAAAAAACCATGATTATCTTGCATGGTTGATGGTGTATCAACGACACTGGAATACTTACTATAGAGTAGGCCTACATTAAAACGCTCTCAAATGTGTTATAAGTGCAGTAGTGAGCCTAAAGACTCCACATTTCCAGATTTTAAAAATCTGGAAATGTGAAAACAAATCATTTCGAGCACGAGCTGATTTTATTCGATGGTTCCTTTTCAAACCGATGATAATAATAAATAGTGTAATTAAATAATTTTAACCAATTAAAATAATAGGGCTTCACAGAAATGGCTATGCATATATATAATATATATGGACAAAAATATTCTTATTTGTAATAGATAATTGCAAGTACTTGGCATCAATTGGAGCCATCAAACACTTTGGTTAAGTTTTAGTTTATAAAATCTATTAAAATCCAAATACTGTAATTAGCATCTGTTCCAAGATAAGGAAATGAACGTTTAAGGATTTTTACTTGAGTACTTACTTTTACCTTACTTTTTACTTACTGCTTAATCCTTTTACTGAAGATAAACTGAAGATTTAGAGATATCAACATAAATGATAAGATTGAGATCAATATAAATCAAACAGAATTTTTTCATTAGTCAGAAATACTGTATTATTAAAGTGAACTAGGCTGGGCAATGTATCGCTATGCGATAGCTATGTGCTATCTCTGTATGTATAGCTATCTCTGTAGCAACTCGTACTCCAGTCTCATGTTTCCAGATTGTGTGTAATGTAGAAAAATGAAAGAATAGCTTGCGTATTTGTTTTCATTAAAACTGTACAAAGACGTAAATATTTTTGTTTAACAATTGCAATATAATAATTATCATCCAAATAAATTTCCTGGTTCTTTCATTAAATGAAATGTTCAATAAGTCAAGTAAGTTAAGAGCGTATTTAATAGTTATATTTTAGATGGATACAGGTCTGTTACGTGACTTAGAGTTAGGGATATAATATTCTGAACAATAAACTGTTCAAACAGCAAGCATCGGAGTGTTATTATGGTTATAAATAATTAACCGAGTAACTATAGAGAGAATAACAAAAGCTGACAATCGGTTACAGGTAGGCTACTGCACATTCATGTATGGAGTGACTGGGAACTACCTGCTACATGTCTTATGGATAACGCTAATCACCTTATCACTATTTCTCAATTTTGTGTATCTTCACAAGCTCTGGATTGATATTAAAAAAAGGTAAATATATTGATATCTAGACCCTACCTTGCAGTTTGTTAAGAAAATAACAATGAGTGATATACAGCTTGAAAGTGGAGTACTCTTTCAGGCAAACCAAACACAATGAAATTTGGGGTGTTTTTTATTCTCTATGAGAGAAGAGGGTATGAGTGACAAAATATCACAAATTATTTATCATAGAATGGGATACAAATACGTGCTCGTTTAGCCCTACTATTAATCATAAACATAGAGTTATTCTCTATATACCATTTTTAGAGACATGTTACTCTATCGACGGCTCGCGAAATAATCTAATAAAAACCAGGGTTGGTTTAATATATATCGCTTGATATATATCATCGCTATATATCGCCAATAGATATATTTTTTGGTCAAAAAATCGATATTTTTGAAAAATATCCATTTTATCATTCCGTTTTCACCTTACAACTATTGCTAAGTCTAAAAATGCTAAATAACACCTAAAATCATCAAATACTTGCATAGGGGCCTATTAGGCTTACCTAACACAGACAAACAAAGACAGCCAGACCAATTAATTAGTGTTTGAGTTGAGAAGAGTTTTTCAGATCTAAATTGTATTCCTTCATCCCAATACTATCTCCCTAACCCAATTATCTCATCTCATGTTAAACTGTTATATTTTATTGCCTTATTGGAAGACCAGCCTGCTGAAAACCCTTTGAACTTCATAATCCATGATTTTGAATTGAACATTCTGACACCCAGAAACAGAATTGTAAGCACATTACACTGACTCACTGAGATGACAGAGTAACTTATTTCATCATTTTCTGTAAAAATCTTTCAATGAATAGCTTCAAAGAATTCTGGCTCAGTATAAAATCTATAAATATGGTGATATAACTCTGACTGCTAGTGTTGAGTGTGTGTTTTCATAATGTGGACTGGTTCACAGCAAGTTGAGAAATTGTCTCGGTGTGGTGAAGGCTGGCAAGCTGGTGTTTGTTTACAAATACCTAAACTAGACAAGAGTAGGACATTACAACACACTTGGACTATCATAGTGTGTATTTACTATTTGCACTATTTTGTTTGCACTTTGCATTCATGTCATGATTTCCAATTTAATAGTTGACGAACATTTTCATATTTATAAGTATTATTATTATACTAGGCTTACAATAAATCAAGTGTTTGGTATTAAACATTGCTGACTGGTCCCATACAACCTATAAAATACATCAATCACAATGTAAACACCAGACGAGTTCAACCTAGCTTCGAATTTTTTTCAAAAATGTCATTTGTTTCAAAAATATCATAAATATCAATATCAAAAATATCAATAAATATCATGATATATATCAGTGATATATTTTTAAAAAAATCGATCTTTTTGCCAAAACTGATAAAAACATTTTTAGCATACACCTAACACGCTTGCTATAAGGCAAGCATTTAGTTATCATAGCCTACAAACATTAATATATTTTTAAAGATCTCCGGCTGAAGTTTTTGCCGATGTATCATCACAAATGCACTTAGCCATTGTCAACAGAGCCTACCTAGCTAAGTTGTGTACATTCGTGTAACACAATCAAGGCAAAAACCTGTCATATTTCCCTTAAAACTGGAAGAGAGGCACAATTAGAATTTCCAATAAACACCATTTTAGTAATACTCTTAATGATATTCTTCATAGATGTTTTCAATTGTAATCGCTGAACACGCTCTCGAATGCACTGTGTGCATTGACTTTCATGCTATTGAATTGTGAAATTATAACAAAATTGTGAAAACTTTTACGATGTTTTACAACGCCTTTTATTAGCTCCCAAGGGTAATATTCTTATTCTGTGTTATCATATAATTGTAACATAGAATGACAACAAAATGCATTCATTATTTATCACTATGATACGATGAAAACAGTCTGATTCCCATTATTTAGCGGATTTATTTTGTTTCCATGTGCCGAAAATTAATAACATTAGGGAACAATGCTGTTAAATCACTGCATGACACTGAAACAAACTATTTAGAACACACTTGTAAAAAACATCAAATCTATCAAGTGTAACATTGAATTTTAACCATTTATATATGCTAATTACAAATTCAAAATTTTCCATGGAAAATGTATGGTGTGTACAACTAGTGCTGCGATAAAACGATATTGCACGATAGGTGTCGATTTTGTGTGGGACGATATCATTTTGGGGCGTTTTGTAGATCGATTCTGTAATCGGGTATATCGACATTTTCGATATCATGTCAAGACGATAAATATCTGTGTTTAATTGGCAGAACCAACATCGATTATCGCCGGCTTTCATCACTCAATATCGGCACAGCACTAGTTCCTGAAAACTTATTTGCGAGCTCGCGGTAGTTCTTTGTTTTTGAGAATCCTCTAGAAACGAACCGGCGAGGTAGAAAAAAGTTTCTTAAATAAAGTTAAAGAGAAAAGACAACTCCTATTTTTTTGTACTTTTTGTGTTTTGATGAAACGTCACAATAATTTATACCGAGAGCATAACTCCAAAGTTTCAATACTGACCGATATCGATAGCTCACAGGGCCAATATATCGTTTTGGCATGTGGTGCCATATCGCACAGCACTATGCACAACCTGTAAGAGTATTTTGGGCCGATTGAGTTCCAACATTTTAGTTTCTGAGCTTTTAGAAAAAGACCTATTGAATTATTGTTCAGTATATAATATACTATTAATATGTATAATGTTAATAATCAGCCTGTTTCTCATTACTTCAGTCACTATTGTCTATTATACAATAACTAGTGAATGCCTGGTGTTGCATTGGTAATAAAATAATTATCCAATGAATTTTAGTAACTTAGCTAGTAAAGCTAATAACTCACTATAATTTAAGCTGTGTCCTTCGTCTGAAGCCAGCTTGCGTTACGCAATACGTTGCGGCGTAATGATCTCTAATGCAATCATGAACGTGCAAAGATATTTGCAACCGATGCATAAGTATGTGCCCTATTATTCCATTAATGGCAAATACAGCGTAGCATATTGGGTTAGCTGGCCCATCTGCAGACCTGGAGACTCTGTGTTCAAATCCAGTGCACAGGAGATTTTTCATTCCTAAAACTGTATCGCCATACAGGCAAATGGATAGACTACACAGACAAACACAGATATTTATATAGATTATTAGCTTTACTATATAGATTACTTGTGTAGTCAATTGCAGCCCATGAACTTTAAAAAATCTTTTATTTCTCTAGAGCCTACCACAGAATTGCAACAGTTTTCCAACACACAGTTCGACTAGAATACACACAAGGAGCCTCAGAAGAGAAGACCAAATTGCGAGAGAAATATATTGAGAAAACAATAGATGTGGCCAAGAAGAACTTCTGCCTTCTGTTCGCCATGATAGTTATATTCATACTTCTCTGGTATCCTCTCTTTCTACTTACACTAGCTGATCCACTCTTTAAAGCTCACGTGAGTGTTTTATATTATTGTACAACAATGTAGCTTTAAAAAAGGATTTTGTATCAGACAGCTAATGGCCTCAGCTTAAAAAGATTATTTCACTATTGGACCTTACTAATCCGTGACAGTCGCACTTGTTTTTTAGCCAATTATATGTAATCATTCAGTTAGGAACATATGTTGAGAGTCGATGTGAGACAATTGCTACCAACTGGCAAATAAATAATTTCAAAATTGTCAGAATTTTGAATTCAAAAATTCAATTTTGAATTCATAATTTCAAAAATCAAAATTTCACAAATTCAAATTGTTTTTATAGGGTAAGTAAATTTCCACACATACGCCATGTTGTTATACAGAATTATCAGCTGCTGTGTGCATTTCCTTATGATTAATCAACAGTAAGGTCTTGAATTATCAGCTGCTGTGTGCATTTCCTTATGATTAATCAACAGTAAGGTCTTGAATTATCAGCTGCTGTGTGCATTTCCTTATGATTAATCAACAGTAAGGTCTTGAATTATCAGCTGCTGTGTGCATTTCCTTATGATTAATCAACAGTGAGGTCTTGAATTATCAGCTGCTGTGTGCATTTCCTTATGATTAATCAACAGTAAGGTCTTGAATTATCAGCTGCTGTGTGCATTTCCTTATGATTAATCAACAGTAAGGTCTTGAATTATCAGCTGCTGTGTGCATTTCCTTATGATTAATCAACAGTAAGGTCTTGAATTATCAGCTGCTGTGTGCATTTCCTTATGATTAATCAACAGTAAGGTCTTGAATTATCAGCTGCTGTGTGCATTTCCTTATGATTAATCAACAGTAAGGTCTTGAATTATCAGCTGCTGTGTGCATTTCCTTATGATTAATCAACAGTAAGGTCTTGAATTATCAGCTGCTGTGTGCATTTCCTTATGATTAATCAACAGTAAGGTCTTGAATTATCAGCTGCTGTGTGCATTTCCTTATGATTAATCAACAGTAAGGTCTTGAATTATCAGCTGCTGTGTGCATTTCCTTATGATTAATCAACAGTAAGGTCTTGAATTATCAGCTGCTGTGTGCATTTCCTTATGATTAATCAACAGTAAGGTCTTGAATTATCAGCTGCTGTGTGCATTTCCTTATGATTAATCAACAGTAAGGTCTTGAATTATCAGCTGCTGTGTGCATTTCCTTATGATTAATCAACAGTAAGGTCTTGAATTATCAGCTGCTGTGTGCATTTCCTTATGATTAATCAACAGTAAGGTCTTGAATTATCAGCTGCTGTGTGCATTTCCTTATGATTAATCAACAGTAAGGTCTTGAATTATCAGCTGCTGTGTGCATTTCCTTATGATTAATCAACAGTAAGGTCTTGAATTATCAGCTGCGGTGTGCATTTCCTTATGATTAATCAACAGTAAGGTCTTGAATTTTTTGTTGAAGAGTTAAAGACTTCATTTAACAAAAAATTTTTTTATTATTTCAGTTCATGAACATAACATTGGATCAAAAAAATATAAAACAATTCATGTTCTGATTAGTTCATAACTAGCTAAAGAATTAAATACAGCGAATAAAATGACCAATTAAATAACTATCCGACAATTATGTGTGTTGTCAGATGTTATCACAATTATGAGAAGTAAAAAAGCTTTTGACCTTCATGCTAATACACACAAAACATTTTGATTGATTGAAAAATTTCTCGATTCAAAACAGAACGTAAAAATAATTATAGCTTTAAACATTACTACCTTTTTGAAATCTATAAAAACTTCAGGCGTATTGTAGTTTTGACAAAACTTTTGTTTTCAATTTAACTACACTTTGAGAATTTCTTTCACCTTCGCAATGAGTTTATCGAGACATGTAAAACGACGAGAGGATTCTTCTTTCAAATAATGTGACAAAAACATGGACCGATGTGTTACCTAGTTGCTAACTGGTAGCACATCCAGCATGCCAAACTTAAACTTGAGATGCTCACAGAATGCTTGCATATAATTGGCTAGTAAACTGATGTGGTGCCACGAACTGGTTATGATGTATCTAGTCATGATGTATCGTCAAATATATTTGATCTCAGGCCACCTTGCTATCTCTGATGTAAAATCTTCGTTCGTGTTTGATTAACACACCCAAATTAAAAATGTCTCATGTATGACAAGGACAAACATCAACTTTGCACAAGGCCATACACCTGCAGAATGTCTACAGTCATAGACTATGTTCTTGTTTTAAAAAATATTTTTGAATGGTTGTAGCCAAAATACTACAAGACGCTGACAGTGGTTGCCTGGTGCCATTCCTCCCTCACTCCGTTATTCTTCCTAGCCTATAATATCAGCTCTGTCAGGGTGAGAATCATTCAATCAGTCAGCTATAGTATCACCTATGGTATATTTTAGCAGCCTTGCAAGTAGTTGTCTTCTCACACCAGCTTAAGGCTGCATTCAAGCCTAACATTTAAATGTCGGCTCTAACTGGGTCAGAATGTGTATATTATTATGCCTTTAAGCATTTTCAAAATATTTAATATTTTAAAACATAATAGTAATGTAAAAATATGACATGTGCATAAAAACATAATTAACGAAAGATATTTTAGCAGCCAGTGAGAACATATCCAACCTTATTCTCATACTTGGTGATGCACTCAGGCTCCCAAGTTCTTTAAAGAAATTTATAGTTTTTTCTAGGTTAACGACAGGAAAGGTTCTACATCCTGAGATAGCAAAAATTTCTGGGTTGTTGGTATACCTCAACTTAAAAATTAAAAAAAAAAAACTAAATCTGTAATGCACTCGAAAATTACTATTGGCTATAAACATGTACAGACTGTTTTATTTTACATATAACTAGTACCATGGCAGTCTCTTGAGCCGTTAGTAAACGCCTGATGTAATAGCTATCTGCACAGTTATTACAAAATATGGCAAGGCTGTCGATTGGTGCAGGTGCTTGTGTGCCGGACTACTAAATCAAGTGTTGCGAGTTTGAATCCCACAAGATGCAAACTTTTTCTGACCTCCATCCGTGGTTTCAGACGGATGGTTGGACATGGCTCTTATTATAGTAAAAATTGGACATTTATCGAAAATATTTAAAAAATCAAGTTTACCCAAACGTTTCAAAAGCGCCAATGTTGCTGTATGAACAACAGATTTGTAGCTGCAAGCACTAAATGGTACATAGAGGTTCGACGATGTAGAGAATAACAAACAGAAATATTTTGTATACCCACACAATGCTAATGATAACTTTGCCTCAGTGCCTATGATGTGTAAAAGTAATTATAAAGTTGGACTGAATATGATAAACATACACAGGGCTACACCCGCCAATTTTTCATGGCACTACTCTACACTAAGTAGCTACACATCGATACGTTAACGGCGAGACGGACCAAGCCCACTACCTATTCGCAATAACTCAAGTACTGATAGATTATTGGCCAAGAAGTTCCACATTCAAGACCATTTTAACAATTGCTTTCTAACTTCATCAGTCAAGAAAAGAACTATTGTAATGGAGGTCCAATCCTTTCTGAGAATTTTTCACTATTACCACAATGAGCTGACAGAAGGCCAAAGATGCAAAAGCAGCATTTGTGATAAACACCAACACATTGGACCCGGTATCAATGCCATCAGAACTTGCTGGTACCATGACTTTAGAATATTACAAGAACTTAAAATTATTACTGATAAATAGGGAGTAGTCGCCATTGTCATGTTTAAAAAAGATTGACTGTATACCCAACAACTGCAACTATGGTTTAATAACCTGTAGGACATTCAGGAGAAACTAATATTGAAAGACGACAGACAGCCTTCAATGCATTCCTTTGGAACTCTTAGCCCACGAACCTACCACTTAACCAGCGATTCAGGAAGCACACCATGTAGCCCTCAAAGACCAAGCAGCTTAAATGTGACACCTGTCTACCACTGCCATGACCATCTATCATCAGGTATGCAAGTGTGCATGAGACATGAGCCGGCCATCTTTGTACATATTACAGCAATAAAAACTTGTGAAAATGGACTAAATAACCGTTAAAATGGAAAATAAAATTTTTGTCTGAAAATGACAATGTTTGCTTAAAGTAGTATCAAAACAAGAACATCAAAAGAACAAAATTGAATAGTATATTAGAGTTGTTTTCTCAATTTAATGAGGAGGCAATTTACAAAATTGAAATACACAACTCGTCTTGATTGCAATGAAACTCATTAAAATTACTATAAACTTACATAAAATTACAATTTTAAGTAAGCAAGTATAGTTGATATGAAAATTATTTTGTATTTTGTTGTGTGAGATACAACGAGTTTGAATGTGAAAACACAAGATCTATCCAAAAAGTTCCAGGGCAAAGTAGCATTGATTACTTCAACAAATCAATAGCCATCAAAATGAATTCTATTTGAGTTAGCATAGTGCCAGCATTCTTTTGTGATATTTTGTGAATATTTGTTCATCTCATCAACCACATTCGTGTGAGCCTCAATTTTGTTCTTTTAAATTCCCTCTTTTCCATTTTAAAAACCCATGAAAACTACAAAGAGTGAGGGTGAGTGTGTGCTTGCACATGTGTGAGTAGGCAGATAAATGAACTGTTAGAAAAATATATAAAAATAAACAACATTGTCAAAGTTCCTGCATAACAACCCTTGATCAGTCTAACATATCCTCAAGAACTGGCTTATTATTCCTAATCAAAAACATCTATTTGCCCAGGTACCTGCGCAGAGAGCATCTGTTCTCGTGCCAGACAAATTAAAACGGCAGAAAACAACTCTATAGGGAAATCTACAGTTTTCAGCAGACACAGATGTGAATCTGTCGTCTCTGGACCTCCAAGAAACTGTAAAACTTCTTATGAAACAAGGAAATTGCCTCACAGTTTAGGCAGTGAGTCTCGTGTTGATCTCAAGAATCTTTGGCTAAAAGGTGACAGAAATGATGAGACCAATATCCTGAATGGTAATCATATGAACAGCTCAATGGCGGTGACTTATCGGATAAACAAGTCAGGAAGAGTAAGACGACTTTCTATACCCTTTAGAACTAAACGTATAACCTCTAACACTTCGATGAACACTCCATTGATCAACGTGACCAATGACCAACGGCTACGCGATCAACAATTTATACGGTGCCTTTCTCACTCCAGCAGCCTTACACTGCAAACTATAAACCATCTGCCTAACATGTCTCAAAGTCAGACAGTGCCAAACAATTTGGGACACGTGGGAGTGCGTGCAAGCCCCTTAACAACAGGATATGACTATACACTAGAACAGGACAAGAAAAGTCATAAGAATGTGATTGATGACAATGTACCGAACCGAGAGACAGTGTCCAATGGTATAGATACATATGTTGATAAGCTAACAACTCCACCAGATTGGCTGACAGTCCACTGTGAAAGTAACGGATCAATAACAGCCGTCCTTGAGAATTCAGTACAACGTGATGAAAGCCAGAATTGGGTGTGACCGTAAACGAGTGCGAAGAACTTTTAAGAAGGAAAAACTAAAGCAGTATGTTTGAGCTGCTGATGATGGTCGTACAGGTTTACAATAAAATGTTGCAAAGAGATATAGACTAATAAATTGTGTTGCAGGATAACCTAAGGACAAGTTGCCCGGTGAAAAGGTAAATACAAAGACAGAAAAAGACTAATATGACTCAGCATAAACAAATAGACCAATCAGCTTACAGTGATATGTCATAGAAGAAAAGACATGGAACTCAAGGTGCTATAGCGTTGCAAAACCTCCCAGCCCCCACATAAAACAGTTCTCAGTTTACTTTGTCATTGATAATGTTCTGTGAATTTGAGAACTAATTTTTCTGAAATCGCTAACTTTAGTTGAAATAAATTTAAGTAAAAGTCAAGCACAGCCTTTTCATTAATCTTCGTGAAGTAGCAGAACGAGTCCTATTTATGAAGTTACCTGAGCAAATCCACCAAGTAGATCTGTTGTATCCATAGCACTATTCATTGAAAACACTTTCAGTTCCTCTCCTATGAGGTCACATAGAATGCGGGCTATTGTCGACTTGCCACTGCAGTCTGGTCCATCCTGCAAAGGTAAAGTGCTTTATGCGCCGTCGTTCAACACGATGTGTTTCAACAGTGTAACTGAACCAAAAAGACGAACGATGTGATTGCGCTGGTGAGGACTGCTCTAATCTAATTCTAAAATCCAACTACTTGCTAAAACTTGCAAGAGCAAATTAAATTAAAACTTTATATGTTATTCGTAATGGCCAGTGCTCAGTTAGTAGGATAGGTGTATCAACCAATGAACTGATCCAGCCAAGTCCTGATAAAGCAGTTAACCTAGTCAATACTTTACAATGACC
Organism: Watersipora subatra; assembly: GCF_963576615.1. Taxonomy (NCBI): domain Eukaryota; kingdom Metazoa; phylum Bryozoa; class Gymnolaemata; order Cheilostomatida; family Watersiporidae; genus Watersipora; species Watersipora subatra. The sequence goes on from NC_088716.1 coordinate 55,157,910, forward strand.
AATCGATCTGATCGGTTGTTTAAACTATATACCTACAACGTGAATCCTGTTTAAATTTTCATGAATATGTTAGCTAGCTGACAGATAGCTTAAGGTAACAAATAGCAGGTAGTCTAGAAAAAACAAACGATGAAAACACCCAACAGGTTAGCAGCAGGTTAGCTGAACTACATGTAGATACGGGCATAAAGACAATGACAATTATCACTAACAACTATTAGTACTTACCTTTGCAGTAAGTAATAGGTAATAAACTACCAATGCTGTTCAATTGTATATGATTCCTTGAGCCGTTGTTAAAGGCTCTATTCTAACTCACCAGTATTGCCATCCATCCCATATCCATGCATGTAGCAAGACTTTCCAAAGCAGACAGTTGCTTGTGAAGAATACAAGCCTCTGATTGGTTAAAAGATTGCTTGTTCGACCTTCTCATCAGCATATTTCCGATCTAGATTTACATATTAGTAAAATGTGTCATTGTTATGGTGATTGCTCGGAAAGTTGTTCGGTTGATCGCTTCGAAAGTTTTTGTGAGAATGGCAATTCTCACAAAATCCTTACAAGCAATCCTTCCAAAATGATGTAGCACAAAAATCAAGTTTGAAAAAACAGCACCAAAAAAAAGAAAAGCATAAAGAAAGTTTTCCAAACTGTAACAGAGCTTCTTAAACCCTTCAACAATGTGATATGTAAGTCGTATACAGCAAGTATAAAATAATAGAAGTCTATGACTAATAAAATAAAAATTGAAACAGCCTCAAAAAATGAGGCGTGACAATGACGAGTCCATTAATAGTTAATGAGAGCGAGAAGATTTAAATTATCTTTTTACAACATCCCCAAATAGCAAGTGACCGAGCATTCTTAAATAATACTGATGCATGCAGATTTCCATTATTACCAGTAGGTGATCATTGGTGAGATGAAATATTCTCATGGTGTTTATGTCATGTCTAGCTTGTGTTCCAGTCACACTCTCGAATATCTTGTAAGCTTTTTCGCATTGAGCAGCAGAGGCTCTTAAAGGCTGTACATAGAGCAGGCTAAAGTGTTCAGCAAGACTGTAACCACTCTTGACCTGGAGAGTAGAAAGGTTAGTTAACTAGGTATATGGGATAGCATGTCTTTGAATGAGAGCGGTTTAGTGTAATGCAAAGAACCAGAGCATGATATTTTCTCAAGGCTCAGTGTTCATCTTCCACACCATGCACATCAAATCCAATTTTAGCTGCCTTTTGCAGGCATGATGGATAGGTAAATACATCCAAAATAATGGCATATATTTTTCCAGCATCGTTTGTAAACCACCCGATCAGCGATAAAATGTTGCAAAGAAAGAGATATGGACTAGAAAATTGTGTTGCAGGATAACCTAAGTACAATTTGCCCAGTGAAAGAGGTAGACACAAAGACAGAGAAAGACTAACATGACTCAGCATAAACAATAGACCAATCAGCTTACAGTGACATGTCATAGAAGAAAAGACATGGAATTCAAGGTGCTATTATAATAGCGTTGTAAAACCTTCCAGCCAGTAGAAACCAGCATTTTGACTGATGCTACCCATCAGTCAAAAGTTTTCATTGTTCGGGCAAACATGGCCACAACGAAAAATCACCTGGACCAGATATTTCCGGACAATTAAAAGTTCGGGAAAACAAATTCCGAAAAAGCGGGGTTTGACCAATCATGTGCGAGCACAGATCAATGGGAAGGGCAGACTACTTACATGGGCATATTTCCTCGTAAGATGATGTAAATTATCGGATACCTATTGTATTTATCATTAAACGTGGTGGTTCTGATTTAAGGTGGTGGTGTACTTACAAGTGTGGTGAGTGTTCTGAATTATGAAGTTAAATAGGCGCATGTTTCTGTGAAGCTATCATCATAACTTATAACTTCAAGAGAACATACCACAAGACCTAATAGTACTTGTTACAAATTGATGAAAAATTTGATAGCCTTACGCAACACTGCTGAGCCTACAACCTACCATCTACAACCTACCGTCTACAGCCTACAGTCTATAACCTAGTAATAATCCTGGTGAAACCTGTTTTACAAGAATTACATCATGAGATTACCTGGTACTTGAGAATAAGCTCACACCATCTGAAGATATCTCTCAAGTTGTACTCCCCTGGTAGCCTTTGCTCTACCATCTGCACAGACAATACATATTTTGTATTCACAGTGATAAAACATAAATATATTACAGTTAATAGAGTATCAGCGCCCTTATTGCAATGAGAAGACAACTCTTAAAATGAATGAGTGGCTTGGGCCTGATTAAAATAATAAATATAAGCAAAATTCGCCATTGGTAATGTCTAATTTAATATGTTATTTTAATGTTTTTTTATTACTTTTATTTTTTTATTATTTAGTAAACATATTCATTAGAGTTCCACATGGTTCAACCCTACATGTAATTGCTTATAGGAATGCAGAGCTGTAACGTGAGTAATAATTCAGATGTGTTCATGTTACCATGGTACCACAGGAATAAAATCAAAGCAGTTTATAAACAATGCTTATGGGATAAGCAACTTAGTTTTAACCCGTTGCAACTTCCTCATCATATCATTTGTAATCACTTGACCCATTTGAGAACATCCAGTAAAACTGACAAATTAAAGATTTAGATTGTTATCATGAATGCCGTGCAAGCCAACTATAAACCTATAAACTATAGGCCAGCTGAAATTGTGTGTGTTTTATGTGACAAACAGTATGCCTTTTCTTCATGTTGAATGGTAAAAAAACCCTGCTCTACATAAGCCTAATACTAATTCATAAATCTATCCCTACTACAGATATCCTTGTTGGTGCTTTTATATCAAACCTAATTTTCTATGCATTGTTAAGGATTTAAGTCTATTTATTTTGCACTGTCTATCATTATAAGCTACATTAAATGTTTTGGTATAGTAAAAATCAATAAATTTTAATCCTATTCAATTTTAATATTGTATTAAATCTAATTAAATATTATATTAGTAAGACCTGAAAACCTTTCAGTTTTACTTATGCTAGAAGTATAGAAACGATCTAAATATTTTTCGCTGTATATTCTTACCTGGATAATTATGTAGGCAAAATTTGAAAGTGCTATAACATAAAAAACATGTCAGTGAGAGAGGGCAAATCCAAATTTAGTTTTGATTTTAACCATAATATAAAAAAGCTATTAGTTAATGTTTGCCAATTTTTCAGTTCACACTTTAATAATCAGTTGATCTAGTGATTCGGCTTCTAAAGGCTAATATATTCAATCAAATAGTGTCTGTAATGGCTGCGCTGTAGAAGTTTTTATCCCATAAAAATATGAAAATAATAAGGAATGGATTAAAAATAAAAACATCAAAACCTATTAATATAAAATACGTGGAGCTGTTTACAATTTAGTGCATATTGAACATATTTATGAATTTAGTGCATATAATTATAATCACATGACACAGAGCAGATACTGAAAGCAGTTAGTAAATATTATTATTATCATGATTGCATCAGAATGAGGTTGGTCATAAAGTCATTACAAAGTGCAACCAGTTCTTGGTGTAATGCTGAGCACACTGTTGCACCAAACGTGTTAGACAAAGTGTAGAGCAAAAAAGATTAATTCATGGCTGATACACAGGATTACAAGCTGGAAAATTGTAACCTGAGCATTGATGAGAACCATCTGTTGCAGGAGAGAGCGGGGAATCTCTGAGTACATTGAGTGAGCGATAAACTCTTGGTCTTCGCTGTCCATCTCGTCTATGTATACCTGTCGTCATAATGAGGCATAGAAAACAAAAAATTAGGCTGCTTTCTATTGCGGTCTATTCTTGTGCAAGTATTTCATATCATCCGCTGTTGGCTAATTAATCAGAGAGAATTAACAGAAGTCTAGGCAAATCGTTCGGCCAGTATTTTAACTGCACAGCCAGTAGAAACCAGCATTTCAGAACAAACTACAAACTACTCCATTTTTGTATAAAAAACACTTTTGCTATATACCGTGAAATTTTTAATTCAATGTCACCTTTATTTGAATGCGATCTTTATTTGACCACCACTATGGAAGAAGGGTTGAAAAATAGAGTGCCACCCTTTAACTGAATGCCCCCTTGACATTTTCGATCTTTAGTATCACAAAATAGCAAGTGATCAGAAAAAAACGTCCACAAAATCGTACTAATAATGACTCGGTTACATCAATAACAATTAATTCTCTAGTTTCTCTGTTCATATCGAAGTCCGTTTTACAACTCCAAAGTTTTTTGGTAATTTCGTTAAAACTTGGAAGGCAACACCGTTGAAATAATTACCGTATAACCTCTAATTGAACGCCACCTCCATTTGACCGCCACTTTGACTATCTTTTATCTTTATGAACCCATAATATCAAGTAATAATTAAAAAAGTGTCCACAAAATCTTATTAATGATGAATGTTTACAATACATTAACAACAATCAATTATCTCGTTGCCAACTCTAAAGCTTTTCACTTTTTTCTCGTTAAAACTTTGGAAGCAACACCACAGAAATAATCAATAACGGTGTCAGGCTAATAGTAGTTACTGGTTTAACACGGTCTTAATACTTCAAAGAGCATGCACATAAAAAGCGGTTTACAAGTTTTGGGCCAAAAGTTACGTTTAGCGAACAAAACTTTTAAACGTTGCATTTGTGCTAAATGCAGTGCGTGAAAGTTTTGCTTTCCGAAAAAATTGTTTGGTAGCTAATATCGACTAGTTCAGCAATGCAGAAGAGTTGAGGCCAGAAAATATGGTGGAAGTTATTGGACAACTAGAAGATGTTCTAGCTGTCGTTCCATCGAAAGCAACAATCAAAACGCAGCTATCCAAGCAAACGATGGAAATATTTTGGTTTTAAAATCGTTAATTTTTGTTTCTCCACGTAATATGAGTATGATTCGTTTATGTCACTTGTCCATGAATATATATTTGTGTCATTGGATAAATTATCATTTTATAACTTATAAATATGCAGATTTATATCATGTTATTTCATAGCATCCTTGCGGCTATCTTAACATAGCTTACAATTAATTGATGCTCATAACTTCACTTCTATTGCATATTAAAATGCTAGTTTTGGCTGCAAACTGTAACAAACATATCAATGAGTGCAATGAGCTTTTATGCAAAATTGTTAAATAAAGATATAAAATAAAATGTCTAATACGTCTTTAAATTTAGAATGAAATGAAAATTGAAAATGCCAACAAATTGCAAAGGACACAGGCTATAATATCATCGTAGGTCAATTGCAAGCAATAGATATCAACTGGTAGAGATATTTCTCGATTTCTCGACGCATATTTATTAGGAGAACTTTGACAAGTTGGAGGTAAGTTAGTAGATTTATTGCATCAAAAAGATGTAATATCGCACCACCGGAAAAAGAGTGCAAAATATAGGCGACATTCGCTTCACACGTAAAAGGGTTAATTTTATCTTTACAAAACTCTGACGAGCTATTTGAAAAATACAATGCCAGCCTCTACTTGAACGCCACCTATATTTGACCGCCACTAAAAAGGAAGGGTTGAAAAATAGAGCGCCATGGCGTTCAATTAAAGGTGTTGCAGTAATAAATTAACAATCAATAAAATAAAGGTCTTTCTTTACACATGTTTGTAAGACTCTGCTCCAAGATTATGTATCAACTCTCCACGTAGCATCTTGATTCTATTACTATCAATTTATAATTTTTAACAAAGCTGGTAATTGCTTGCAACTTCTCTGAAATTCTCTAATCTCTTCTAACCTATTGCTAATATTATTAGTATAATTTGATTAGGTTATTATTACTTGTTGATGACTTAGAAGAGTCCTATTTGAATAATACTCAATTAGCTTCTAGACGCTAAATCATTCCTGCAGCTATTATAGCTATTAGCCCTATAGGGAAAAGGTTGAAAAATAGAGCACCATAATAAATAGAGGTTTTACAGTATATTGAAATAATGTCAGCAATAAGTTTACATCATTCTGATCCATTTTTTACGTCAGTTTCGCTTTTTTGGTGTAAGACGTCTACAGTTATTGTATTCTAAAACAAACTTAAAAGCGCTGATAGCAATAGAAGATTAGTATAAACTATGATTTTCAAGTAGCAACAACAGGGCAGGTGTGACTTTAAACTAACCTGAGTGAAGCGATTTAGGAAGGACTGAGGTAAGCCTTGTCTACCACCACCCTGCTTGAGAGGGTTTTGACACGCAAAGATTTTCACCTTTTCGTGCTGGATGTGAAAAGTCTTACACAGCTCTGGCACAAAAACCTCTGCTCGATGGTCAAAGCAGGCATTGAGGCCTTCCAACACAGACTGAGACGCTAGATTTAGCTGCAAAAGTTATCAGAGTCAAGTCAACCGATTAAAATCCTTTAATTTCTTGAACAGAATCGTAAAAATGAATCATGCCAAGTATTTAAGAGTAAATGTGACAAAATATCTACTGCGTAATAGAATATGTGATAGGTATTCATTTAGTCTAGGTGTATCCATATATTTGAAGTTATCATATATATTATATTTTCAACAATGTGGCCGACAATTGATAACGCTGTTGATGAACCATAAATGAGATCGATTAAATTTTTTTAGCATACACTGAATGCCTTTATTATAAGACAAGCATTCAGTCGTCGTAGCCTAAAAATATTATAATTGTTTACAAAGATCTCAGGCAACCACTTGTAATTAATGGTGCATCTTCACGGGTGCACTGATCAAGTGTCAACCCTACTTACTCATCTTGTACTCCCATGTACCCCACACAAGCACCCACACAAGCAACAACTACTATATTTTTTCTAAATGATCTGGAGCACAAGATTGGAATCTGAATATCTTTTGCATACACCAACCACGGACTCCCTATGTGAAGGGAACATAAAAAGGCAACCTAAATCTAGGAGGAGCATGGTCACATGATAGTGTAGTGTCTTATGGAGTTGTCCGATCACAGTTGTATATCAATACCAGCATCTGTAGCTTGCATATTAGGACAGATGAGGTAAATGGTTCAATCAATGTAAGCAGATAATTTGTGATTAAAACAAGTTGGGACTAAAAACTTCTATAAAGGTCACGAGGTCAACTAAAGGTAAGAAACTTCCAAAGAGAGCTTTTTTCAAGATGGCAGAATAAATATTAGACTATAAATCCTATCCATATGGTTTTCTCTTCACACACTTGACATCACAATGGAAAGCATGGTAAAGATGGCATTAACTAGCAGGTGTTTTCACTTACTTCGTCAAGTACCACCCAGTGGCCTAACTTTAGAGCCTGTAAAAAAAGACCATCCCTCCACGCAAACTGGCCACCCACACCTCCTTCCACAGGCAAGTCAGCACCAAAGAGATCAGCAATGTCCTGCATACAAATATAACAAAGTCTTTTTGTATTAAAGCAATAAAATGTTGCGTAACAGGTGCTAATGAGCTGAGTAGACTACATACTATTTTTCATAAAATTCAAGCTTCTCCATGCCTGTTAACTGACCGCGCACAAAATACAGTAGACGCTTCTAGAACGTAAACAATCCCTTCAAGGAACGTTTACATCATAGGGATTTTACGTTATTCGACCAGTAAAATACATGTAAATTGCCTAATCCATTCCATGATATTTCCTAACTCACCCCTTTGGCCCTTGAAAAAGGAAAAGACTAGGATTAACTTATTAAGATAATGAATGTACAGTAACTGTAGTATTACTGGTTTGTGTTGACAACTTTTCTCTTTTCCTTATCACTCACTCAGTTCATAGTCGGTGATTACAGTATATTTACAATTAGTTACAGTCAGTTCATAGTCGGTGATTACAGTATATTTACAATTAGTTACAGTCAGTTCATAGTCGGTGATTACAGTATATTTACAATTAGTTACAGTCAGTTCATAGTCGGTGATTACAGTATATTTACAATTAGTTACAGTCAGTTCATAGTCGGTGATTACAGTATATTTACAATTAGTTAAGAGGCACACCTTCCATGACAAGTTATATCGATTTTTTTTCTTTATTTAGACAGCAATGCCTATTTTGCGAAAAACAAAGTATGAAAATGTTTCACAAGTCTAAAATAAAGCAAAACAAAATTATGTCTTAATAAAAATGTCTATTTGTCGAAAGGGTTGAAGGTTATAATGAAAAGCAGCTTTGGACGATACTCCAACTTGTGATATTCGGATCGGTAGACCAACATTCTAACACCTGCACCAATTGATCGCCTGAATAATTGTGCAGCTACTTATTATCCGCGCTTTATTGACACACCTGACAATTTCTTACAGCGAAATATACTGCCAGGGTGCTATTATGTATAATAGAGATGAGCGTTTCTCTCTGAGAGTGGCAAGGGAGAAAGCGATATTTTAGGAATAACGCCGAGAGTCACGTTATTCAAATAGAATGTGAGCTCTAACGCCGACTTGACACTTTATGTTACATTGAATTTGTTTACGTTGTACGAAACAAGGGCTTTATATGAATTCTTTACGTTATGTTGAATTTACATTATAGGAGGTAAACATTGCAGTAGCATCTACTTTATAGATAAACTAGCTGTGCTACCCAGCGTTGCCCGTGTGATAAAAAAGTCTAGACAGAAAATTGATTTGTATTTAACATATAACAATATTTACTATTCCATCTTTCAAACTACATATCATGAGAGAAGTGTTTTGTGTATTTGAAATAACTTAAGAGAAACATAAAAACAATTGTAAATGTTTTAAAACTTTGTCAAACAGCTGTAACTTTCAAGCTATGAGCCAGGCACAATGCCAATAGAAAATTCCAGTAAGCTGCTAGGCTTCTAATGACTGTATCCCATGAAGTTGCGCCAGCATTGTAGTCCGGCTACAGTTATTCTAATAATAGCTATAGCCGGAATGCAGACAGACATAGGACATACTTTGAGAAATATATATATGCACTAAAAAATACGCACAATCTAATAGCAAAGACTGGAGTTAAGGTACCTTTATTTGATGTATACAACAACAAACTATCTCCTAATTGTTCTCAAATGAACATATTCTCCTTATTTAGACCAGAGAGTGCTTCACACCGACATGAATGTTTACCGTTTGTTGTGACAAGTTGATTCTGGCAATGTGATGCCCACTAGCTTTAGCCAGTGCTGTAACCAGAGACGTTTTGCCAACACCCGGAGAGCCTTCTAAGAGAATGGGCTTGTCTAGCTGAAGACCTCGAACTAGTCTCAGACAGTTGTGGCTAGTGGAAGGGGCATCCAGGGTATATTGGCGGAGTACCCTGTCATCAGTTCCTACAATAACCCATATTAGCGGTTACCTGATACCAATGAGTAAATGATAACTTTGTAGTATGGCTTCAATTGATAACATATGAGATAAGATGTGTAGGAGAGGAAACAAGCAGGATCTGGTACATAGCAATATCCAAACCATGTTTATTTGGTCCATAGAAATGCATCCATCTCATCGACGACAGATTAAATCTTTCGTTACCAAATTAATTTTTCTTTGGGACATAATTATATATTAGGTAAAACCTAATGTATGACAAGGGCACATTAAAAATATTTTGATACCAAATTAATCAGCATAGGATTTTACACTAGCTGAGGCAACAAAAAGGCTACCAGCATGTTGCAGAATAAGCTCAAACATTTTTTCGGCCATTTTTGTTATTACAATGAGCATGTTTCGAGTCGGATGAATTCTCAATATTACTATAGCTTATGGCACTAATATTATTGCTAAAAGTAAAATAATCACTCTCAGTAGTACTATGGTTTAATCAATACTAATTAGGCAAACTAACTAACTATGCACTAATCAGAAATGTGTATACAATGCCTAGTAAAGCCGGATCATGGGGCTCTTGGCCATAGCAAACGCTGCGCCGAGCAGCACTACGCAGCTCGTGGTATGCAAAGAGTTGATGAATAAAAATGTTATAAAAGGTTATAAACAATTCATGGTTGTTTGCTCACAGCAATAAGAAGAAACACCTTTTTAAAGGCTGTAAAGAAAACAAAAGGTATTTTATTGTTTTGTTGAGAATTTTCCAAGCATGAAAAACAATTCACTATACAATAGGCAAGGAGGAAAAGCACTTGTAACAATCTAATCATATTTTCTTTGTTGAAATTTATGACTCATTTTATGATGAAGCTCGAATTGATCAACTCGTTGAGGTGCATATAGTCTTATTACATAAAAATATCTCATTGTATTTTTTCATTTCATCAAGAACTGTTTTGTAAAAAAGATGGTATGTATACTATATGTTGCCTGTTTTAAAACTCTATAAACGCAATATGTTGCCTGGTTTAAAATGGTAAATACGCCATGTGTTGTCAGGTTTAAAATGGTAAATACACTATATGTTGTCAGGTTTAAAATGGTAAATACACTACATGTTGTCTGGTTTAAAATGGTAAATGCGCTATGTGTTGTCAGGTTTAAAATGGTAAATACACATGTTGCCTGGTTTAAAATAGTAAATACGCTATGTGTTGTCAGGTTTAAAATGGTAAATAAACTATATGTTGTCAGGTTTAAAATGGTAAATACACTATGTGTTGTCAGGTTTAAAATTGTAAATACACTACATGTTGTCTGGTTTAAAATGGTAAATACGCTATGTGTTGTCAGGTTTAAAATGGTAAATACACTACATGTTGCCTGGTTTAAAATGGTAAATACACCATGTGTTGTCAGGTTTAAAATGGTAAATACACTATATGTTGTCAAGTTTAAAATGGTAAATACACTACATGTTGTCTGGTTTAAAATAGTAAATACACTACATGTTGCCTGGTTTAAAATGGTAAATACACCATGTGTTGTCAGGTTTAAAATGGTAAATACACTATATGTTGTCAGGTTTAAAATAGTAAATACGCTATGTGTTGTCAGTTTTAAAATGGTAAATACACTACATGTTGTCTGGTTTAAAATGGTAAATACGCTATGTGTTGTCAGGTTTAAAATGGTAAATACACCATGTGTTGTCAGGTTTAAAATGGTAAATACACTATATGTTGTCAGGTTTAAAATGGTAAATACACTACATTTTGTCTGGTTTAAAATGGTAAATACACTACATGTTGTCTGGTTTAAAATGGTAAATACACCATGTGTTGTCAGGTTTAAAATGGTAAATACACTACATGTTGTCTGGTTTAAAATAGTAAATACGCTATGTGTTGTCAGGTTTAAAATAGTAAATACCCTATGTGTTGTCAGGTTTAAAATGGTAAATACACTATGTGTTGCCTGGTTTAAAATGGTAAATACACCATGTGTTGTCATGTTTAAAATGGTAAATACACTACATGTTGTCTGGTTTAAAATAGTAAATACGCTATGTGTTGTCAGGTTTAAAATGGTAAATACACTATGTGTTGTCAGGTTTAAAATGGTAAATACACTATGTGTTGTCAGGTTTAAAATGGTAAAATACACTGTGTTGTCAGGTTTAAAATGGGATATACACTATATGTTGTCTGGTTTGCGGTGATCATCAAATGCAACAGATTTATTTCAATGTCCAACCATTGCGAAAGTGAAGCCCCAAGTGCCAAATTATGTAATAACAGCACTTACCTAGAGCAATGGAAAAAGGGCCAACAGAGAGTTGCTCACCCTCCACATTGAGTGGTACCAATTTTTCCTCAGCTGTTGGGGAGCTCAAGTTGACTTGGCTATAGAGAAACTCCAAGCAATGTTTTCTAGCAGCAGTGCTATCACTAACATTTGCTAAGGAGATAAAAAGGTACAAATGTATATAATACATCACCTCTATCCAACCACCAATAACTACCAAAAATTTGATGATATGACAATTACAACTAAGTATAGCACAGAATTGTTGAAATTGCTCAGGAGAATATCTCACTTTGTATTCTAAAGAAATACAAAAATAATTTTAAAATACATGACATGTTTTTAGTTAGCAAAAACTAAAGGAACTATGTTTCTAGTTAAGTACAATGTTTAAAACCAGTCAATGCTGTAACTTCCAACGCCTTTGTTTTTAAAATGTTACAAATGTATTTAATGATAAAGAGTGAACAATACACAGTGCAATAGAAAATGCATAAAATCATTTTGTAAGTACACTTTTTGTACATAACGTAATCACAATTTGAAGCAAGTTGAATCTTGTGTATATTTTTTGTCATTTTGTCCTCCTTGTTGTCTGTATTTAGCCATTAGTAATAAGGAATCCTCCTAGTCCTATAGTAGATTTTTTACTGCCAAAAATAGTTGACAGTAAAATTTGACAATTGACAGCTCTTGCCGCTTATCAAAATTTTAATGAGCCGCAAGGGCGCTGAAAGGCAAGAGAATATGAAAACAAATTGTTGCACATACGTGTACATAAAACCATACACAACAAACTGTAGCTTACAAGAGCCGAGAGCATCGAGGAAGACAAGACAAGCCCCATGAATGTACATTTCAGCAGCTTTGTCATGGCAAGAAAAGGAAGCAACTGGTGACAGGCTCTTGTTTATAAAGCCTACCCATGCCAGCATGTCTCTGACACTGATAGTGCATCTACAAAGATAAAGAATACTCTCGAACTATCACAGTTGACTATAAAATCATCGATTGCTGAGTTACAGGTCTCCACAGCCTGGTAACCGGTGAGTGGCATGCAGAAGTCTCGACAGCCTGGTAACAGGTGATTGACATGCACAAGTCTCCACAGCCTGGTAACAGGTGAGTGACATGCACAAGTCTTGACAGCCTGGTAAGAGGTGAGTGACATGCACAAGTCTCCACAGCCTGGTAACCGGTGAGTGGCATGCAGAAGTCTCGACAGCCTGGTAACAGGTGATTGACATGCACAAGTCTCCACAGCCTGGTAACAGGCGAGTGACATGCACAAGTCTACACAGCCTGGTAACAGGTGAGTGACATGCACAAGTCTCCACAGCCTGGTAACAGGCGAGTGACATACACAAGTCTTGACAGCCTGGTAACAGGTGAGTGACATACACAAGTCTTGACAGCCTGGTAACAGGTGAGTGACATGCTCCCTCATAAGGACTGCTAAAGTTGAAGCTCATAACAAGCCATTTGGACAAAAGCAAATTGTCTTCTTCAAGTCATATTTCTGTTTGGGTCAATCCAAGAACAAATATGGCAATAAAATATACATATATAACACTTGGTACTTGCAATGTCAAAAGCTCAGTTCATTGTAGGTTTGACTATATAAACATATATATGTGTGTATATTGGGTATATGTGTTTGTATATAGGGTATACGTGTATATCTATATATACTAATATATAGATAATATGATATATAATACGATATAGATAATATGTACTAATATGTATATATATACTATATATTATAAGCGCCCAACTATGTATTTTATATATTTATGTATTTAACCCTCGTTTTTGTTTGGCAAATTCTTATACCTCCTGCCCAGGATTTTAGTTAGTCATATTTAGTACTTTAATTGAGCTTCCTATTTGTTAATTAATGTTCAGTAAGTGCTATGACTCATATTTTAGAATCGTAATATCTGCCAAAACTGCCGAATTATTCGCTATCTCTAGTGTTGCTGAGTGACCTTACTGCTCCAGAATATGTTTTCTCATTAATTATTCAATAAGCTCATGCAAATTCTCATAAATTTGTCAATAAATTTGGCAACTAACAAAAAAGTTGAACGTTTTAACTTCAAATAACAAACAATGCGATGAGCTAAAACCTAATTTTTTTAGTACAATTTTCTCATCGTGTTACATTGTAATTCAAAATAAAAAAACTTAATGTGTTGAGTTTTTTTATTTTCTGTTTGAAGAGCATATCAACCTAAAACCAGCTAAGGAATATATGATAGATCAAGAGTCAAATTCAATATTGATAACTCTAGCAGCAAATCGATGAGCCAATCATGCATAGAAAGACGAGTCCTTTGGCCTGATGAATAAGTATGAATAAGAATAATATGACTAACTGTTGAAAGATAAAAACAACTAAACCAAAGGTTTTAGCTAAGATGGGAGGCTGCTTACCGTCTACCAAACGTCTGGTTATGAAACCAGTCAATAAACTGTACAATCGCATCGCTGTATTCCAACACCTGCCCTCTACAGTCCAACATCTTCAGCTCAGTGCTAATATTATGAGCGATTATCAGCTTGAAATCATTAAGGTTCCTGCTTTGTGGGCACCATATTTCTGTGAATCGATTCCTCAAAGCTGGGGAAAGCTAAAACAATCAAAACAAAAGTGAAAATGATTGTTTCAAAAAATGCAAACTCTACGTACTGAAGTCATAAGTATGTCCATCTTGCAAGCCAAGCAGTGTTTCCTGTTTGACATGTGCTAAATGACAGCAGAAAGAGCTGTGAATAGAGCAATTGGATAAAAAAAACAGTTTGTCGTAAAATACCTCCTTTTTGCCGTAGTCCCCAGCTGGGTTCATCGTAGCTACCATTCTAAAGTTAGGGTCTGCTTTGATGACTTCCAACTCTCCTCCCTTCTCAGCCAGCACCAGAGTCCTGGATAATTGTATCAACAAATGATCCATAGATAGTTCCATTTCATAGAACAGCCACATTCTCTAACTTTTACCATCAAAACACAAGAGAATGAATGTTGCAAAAGTCAGACGACCTCATGAGGTCATAACATAATGCTGCTGCATTTTGCAAAAAAAACTTCAAAGAAGAACTCACACAAATTGTTTGTAGGTTTTAAGAGAAAGTGTCAGTATTTTTTTATTATTTGTGATTATTTTTGATGCTTGAGGTGATCTGGCTGCCAGGATGTTTCTAGATTAATATCGATAAAACTTGATAGCGATTAAAACACTCAGATGAAAAATACGCACGACCTGACGTCACCAAATGTTATCGTTGCGATAGTTGATATCGGTTATTACGATTAAGTTGAAGCGTTACACGTCTGTATTCTGTCGGTCCCTTTACAATTGTAAACATTATAATCGCACTTTAGATTGATCTAAGCGTTTTAATTACGACCAATTTTATCGATTTCAGTCTTGAAACATTCTGGCAAGTCAGATCACCTCAAACATCAAAAACAATCGCAAATGATGAAAAATACCGATACTTTCTGATAAAATCTACACAAATTCTGTGTAAGCTTTTTCTTTAAAGGTCTAATTCAGTAGGCTAACAAGATCCCTCTGAAGGGGCGTATGGGAACATGACTTTTGCTGTAAAAACTAAAGGCAATATTGAAATGTGATTCACCTGAATAGAAAAGCAACTTTGGGTATGATTTGTAAGCTTGTAGCAGCAACCAATAAAAAGCATTGCACAGCAGCTAATAAAAATAAAACAATGTTCGAAATATACTTTTTCTTTTTTGAAGGTTATTAATAGTAAATTAAAATATGCGTGAATGAATGAGAAATAAATTAAAATCGAAAAATAAATATAATAAATTGTAAATAAGAAATAGAGAACTGAAATAATTATGATAATTAATAAATAGATAATTACTGAAAAGGAATCACTATCTGCTATTAGTCGGTTGACAGCCAAAGTATTTTCAATACAGCAATACGGGTTGCTGTAATTATCCCAGGCAAACTATTATTTGTATATATGGGATTTTGGTAGGAAAAGATTTGCTCACCAACTACCTCAGTTAAATTTTCTTGAGATCGGTATAGAAAACATTTGATGTTGATGTTCGATCATTTGCTGATGTTGAGCCTAAGATAATAAATTTGTACAAGGTTGACACAACAGGAAGGTTCCAGAGCAAACTTTCATACAAATACAACCTCAAACGCTCAACAAAAACATCTTATATCAATACAACCTAGAAAGCCCAAAGGCAAATTCTTATATAATTCTAACCTAGAAGGTTCCAAAACAGAGTTGAGTCTTTCCAGCACAGAGTCATCAGCGAGCGAGATTTCATCCACAAGAAGTACTGAACCGGAGAGCATGCTAGAGACAAGAGGTCCATCCTGCCACTCAAACAACCTCCCAACTTTTCCATCCTCGTCCATCTATGTAATCATCATTTACAAACATAAGCTTATGAATTTTTACAAAATAATATCATCATCGTTCAAACTGTTCAGACGTAGAAGTGACCACCTACCTACGCGAATTACTGCGCCTGATTATAGTAAATTTCAACACTCAATTTTAGAACATTTTTAAATTTATCTTAAATAGGTTTTTGAAGTGCGAACCTGGCAAGTACAGAATTTAGCAATAGGTAAACTTTACAAGCAAAAAAAATATAAAGCCATATTGTCAGTTGAACCTGTACAAAAAAATTCAAGTTATTCTAAAATTCTGTAAACATCAATGCATTTTATCAAAAGCTCTTCCTAATGTAATTATCGGCAAATATGTATGTCTGAATGTTTGTCTGTTCGAATGTCCAGTTATAGAGATAGTCTCATACATCGTCTCATATAATGTCTTATATAAATAAGCATTTATCCACCACACTACGCTGTCTAACTGACTATACTATGGAATAAATTGAGCATACTTATTATACATCCCAATCTTATACAGCATCAAGCTCAACACCGCAGCTAGCGTTATGTGTTAAGCCATACCAAAAGAAAAATGCATAAACCTTAGACTTTCGCAATAGTTCAAGACTATTGCAATCAGTATACCATATTTTTCGGACAATTAGCAGCTACTTTTTTAAAACGTTTTAAGCCATGCAGCTTGTTTAGAGACCCAAAATACCAAATACCAAAACATACTAAAATTTAATCTTCTGAAATGCATATTTGTCCTGAAATTCACGGACAGTTGAATGTCTTCTTTAAATAACTAGATCAAGAGAAATGAGGTGATAATTACAAAAACTGAATAAGAAACCAGAGTCAAAGTATCTGTGGTACATTTATTACAATTCCCATACTCATGCTGTCCTAGCACTTCCATCTTTACATTGCATCTATGCAGTGCATTATAAAAACAATCACCTACCTCTACATGTCGGACAGGTCTGAGGCCACCGAGAAAGTGGCTTCCCTCTGTGTGCATATGACAGTTGACAGTGTACAACTCTCTCTTATAGATATGAGCAAAGTATTGGCAGATGGTGGTCTTGCCACACCTATTAAACAATGTCAAGAACCATATAGTTGCTAGCTCAAGTATCAAAGCTTACAGACAACTAAACGCCGACAAAGTTGAGCAGAAGTCAATGAGGACATACCCAGTGTCTCCAACCATCAACACAGGCTCATTGTACTTCATGGCTTCCCCGACTAGGACAGCAAGCCTAGCTAGACTGTATGTCCATACTATGTGTTTGAACATTCCTTTCTCATCTTCTGCCTGATAATAGTAATGTTGAAGGGCAACACAAAACATATACTGACTCTATTATTTAACGTAAAACCGGAGCATCTCTAACTATTGCTACAAACATCATCAAGAAATACAATTTATGAAGAATAAAAATGAAACAGCAGTTGAAACTTATGGCCTTTGTTAAAAAGTAGAAGTAAGATTCTACAATTCCGTACGGTACATTTAGTACTAGACTGATCTTGTGTCAGTCAACTCCCTACCTTTGACACCGGATGCTTAAAATATATGTATTAGCATATGTAAAACATATGCTTAGCGTATATGTTCCGTATAACATACAATAGTAAAGCTAAATAACCCAGCAAGAATATTGTCATTGCTATGACCATGATTTCGACACAGCTGACTGACTGGACTGTAGAGTATGGACAACTCTAAGTAGCTGCTTGCAAGAATCATGATATAGCTTATCTTAAATACAGTTAAACATATGTTTACCATCATCTTAACATACAAATTTTTCAACAAATAACATGAAACTCTAGCAAATATTTCACACTGCAAGGGCAGTAATGTTAAACTTGTTTGAAGCATAGGAGCTTCATAAGTGATGATGAAAAGGCAGGTGAAAACTAACATAGAAATGTACAAAAATATGAAAGCAATAAAACAAAGTAAGCTAAGTTACCTTCTACTAATCTGAGTTGGAGAAAGTCACTCTGAATATCTCTATCATAACTTTTACTTAATAGTTGTGTATGGATCGCCAAGCCTACATATCTCTAGCATGAAGTGGCAATAATAACTTTTTATTGTCGCATATTACTTATCAATTTGGATTTGTTCATACGTCATATTTATTCGAGTATAAGTTGCACATTTTTCTACCAAAATATCGCCCAAAAAGTCAGGCACGACTTAGACACGAATCAACTTTTCCAACGTATTTTCTCACTATCACTTTCTACAAGCTATCACACGTGGCACACATACCTAATTAAAATTTGCTCTTTTGCATGCGACTAGGACGATACACGAGTGAAATAAATATCGACTTAAAAAATGTACTGTTTGTCATGTCAAATATGACGGTGTGACCTATACACTAATGAATACATTAAGTTGTTTTTCTCCACCTCATGTTGTTCACATTCCTACTGCGTTGGTTTTAATGCTCTGTATAATTACCTCCAGCTTCTATTTACTATATTAACAAGTTATCATCAGATTGTTTGGCTGTGGAACAAATTAAACGAATTACAATGTATTCCTATAAAAATATTTGTTTCAACATACAAATGTTTTAACATATGAGGCACGTCTTGAAGTAACTTCATATGTAGTGGTTTACATGCACTCGAAATCATTGTATTGTCAGAATTTGCTATCCTTTGAATGAGAATGTCAGACCGCTCCAGATTTGTATTCAAGTATCTACAGACATAGCAATGAAAGTATTGGTGCCTTCGACAAGAATGATGTAAAAATAGTCACGTACCTGCTGCATATAATGATCAAAGTAGCTAGAGTCAAGAGAGAACAACTCCAGGTGGTTTACTCTACGTTTGAAGTGTTTTTCCAAAGCATCAACGATGACCTGGTCTTCCTGCGCCTTCCTCACTCGACCCGCCAATAGCATGAAACCTGATATGAGATAGCCCTTGTATGTGTATAATCAACTTTTTTGACACTGATATTTTACTATTTTTACTACCAAGAAAGCAAAACCGTTATATTAGCACTTAAGCAGCATGAACAGATAATTCCAAATTAGAATATGAAAAATCGTGCATTCGAGGAAACCTCTACAAAAAAAAACAAATGTGTTTCTACAACCTAGCCAAAGCGGTCATTATTGAAATATATATTTTGGTATGATCCAAGCCATAAGTAAAACTTTACGATGCATGCAATCATATCATATCATATCTCACTCTCTGGCTTTTTGTTTTAGGGCTATCAAAGATATCTTAAGCTCACCTTGTTCAGCCAAGAGCTGATCCCAGTCATAGAATGTATCAGTGATCTTTTCAGCTGTTTGTCTGTATCTCTCACCCCATCTGAATACATCTCTCAGTGTAATATAGCCTTGTTTCCCAGCAAACAGTCCCGAGTCTCGACGTCTCAGCTAAATGGACAGAGAATATCTAAATGAATCAAAATATTCGGGGATATTAGATTCACTATTAGATGCAGCAACAAGAATTAACTGTTCACTTTCATAGCATTTGAGTGAAATTTAAAATGTGAAAGGATAGAAAGGTTGTCAAGTCTGTGTCTAAAATAGACAAGTTGTCAAATCTGTAAATGAAATAAACTTGTCAAGTCTGTACCTAAAATAGCTGAGTTGTCAAGTCTGTACCTAAAATAGACAAGTGGTCAAGTCTGTACCTAAAATAGACAAGTTGTCATGTCTGTACCTAAAATAGACAAGTTGTCAAGTCTGTACCTGAAATAGACGAGTTGTCAAATCTGAGCCTAAAATAGATGAGTTATCAAGTCTGTACCTAAAATAGGCGAGTTGTCAAGTCTGTACCTAAAATAGACGAGTTGTCAAGTCTGTACCTACAATACATGAGCTGTCAAGTCTGTACCTACAATAGACCAGTTGTCAAGTCTGTACCTACAATAGACCAGTTGTCAAGTCTGTGCTTACAATAAACGAGCTGTCAAGTCTGTACCTAAAATAGACGAGTTGTCAAGTCTGTACCTGAACCCTCTATGCATTCTGAGAGAGAGGACTCACATAGCAGTCACCCACGAGCAGCAGCTAGAATTAACAGCAACTATTGGCAGAAGGCTAATAATTACCTGGAGCTCAGACATGACCTTGATGATCTTGCGGCTGCTGGATAAAGGCATGGCACATCTCTTGTGCAGAATGTGCTCTAACTCATCATTAGGTATCTCATCAAAGTGCAGCTCAACAAACCTGTTCCTGAATGCCCTCGACAGCATCTACAGATATTAAAGTAGTTCATTAAACCTGGTACACCGTATAAGTTTAGGTTTCTGAAAAAAGTAGCTCGGACAGGTAGTCAATGTTCTCTTAAGATGCACATGAAAATGATTTATCGAAGGCTAGTTACAAATCGAAAAGATGTAAAGCAGTTCGTAAGTATAGGTCCAGCGTTTCCTCCAACGCCCTTACATTGCACGATACTGTTTGCATATAATGAACCCGTGAAGACCCTCTGCAATAAGATTGTTTCTCAGAGTAACCAATGACTAAGAATAGTAACACAGGGTCAAACCTGAAATCAATCACTAGTTTAAATGATGAGCAACAAACCTTTCGGCCGCCATAAAGTCCAGGGGGATTCTGGGTAGCAAAGAGAATAAAAGAAGGATGAGCCTTGACAGTGGTCTGTGTCTCGGCTATGAAGAGCTCTCTGTTGTCATCAAGCAGACGATTGAGTGCTTCCAGCACATCAGTTGGTGCAAGATTTAGCTCATCCAGGATTATCCAGTAGCCATTCCTCATGGCATCCACCAGAATACCTGCGACAGAAGTAGTCAGAAGTATATAGCGCACCCTTTCATAACCAATATCAAGCCTCTGAGTGGCATAACATACAAATCATTTCAACGAGAATATATAATCGTGGTGGATATTCTCATTGACCAGCAACCAAAGTAGCTACAGGTTAGTTAGCATGCAAAAGGAAAAGCATGACACACAAAACGAATTGAATTTTCAAGATAATATTATTTTTGGCCTACCCGTTAAAAGTTCAAGGAATGATGTAGATAAAACGGTGCAATTTCACAGACATTTTTTTCACTTGTGTCATATTTATAGTTTGAAATAGCGGAATACCGCGTAATATTTACGTGGAATATCGTTGCACGGGTATTAAAAATCAGTTTATAAACAGTGAGAGTAATGTAGTTGCCTGCCGCTTGCCATCAGCCTGGCACATGGCTAATTTGAGTAAGCTTACTGATAAGAGCGCCGTTACATTGCACTGTAATAGAGCGATAGCGTATTTTCACCCACATATCGACATATATCGCCCAATGAATCCATCACTGTAGCGTATTTTCACCCACATATCGACATACATCGCCCATTGATTCCATTATCTTGCGTAGCTAAAATGATAAGGTGTTTGGCTGGTGAACGGGAGGTTCTGAGATCAAATCTTCTGTGATACGGATTCTTCATTCCAATATTTTAATACATGTAGCTATAGATGGACACACCGAAGTACAGAATCACAGAGTAACACACAAACTGAGGTTTATAGATTGGGCAAGGTCTCAAGCATGCAACCAGTATTTAGTCACTTTCTACATATAATAAGCCTAGCTGACTGGACTGATTAGTGTGCAAACATAACTAGTGAGTTAGTTTGACTAACCTTCCTTGAAGACAAGATGTCCATGCTCATCAGCCACATAAGACCCTGTATACTCCTGAACATCAGTGTGTTCGTGGTTATTAATCCTCACACAGCGGTTGCCACTCGCCTGCGCTATGTATTCTATCATGCTCGTCTTGCCTACAGAGGTCTCTCCTTGCAGTAATACGGGGTGGCTTCTACAACATAGGATTTCTTTTGTGCTCACTTGGTGACAGGATGTAACTTTTCTAGTCATACTGTATAATGAAGTTTTAGTTTGGAGTGATTTAAATACTGCTAATTACACCAAACCCTACATAATATCATAAAATTTCGTCTGTCAAAATGACCAACTCAAAAAACAGTGTTTTATTGCAATGTTGTTGAAGAACAACAAACTAATATAAAGAGTCGCACACATAACAGACAAGCTTCATGTAGGTTTCTGTTTGCTTTAATTGTGTTTGAAGTAAGTCTAAACAAAGGGCCAAATATTAGCACCAACAACACATCATTTGCGCACCAGCTTAACAAATCAATCTAATGCCAAAAGAAGAACAAACGAAAAATAATTTCAAAAACTGGTTTACCCACTAAAACGTAGCCAAGATTGAGTGTGTCAAAACTCAACAAGTAAACGCGGCACAAACAACTCTCAAGTCAATCTAGGTGATTCAGTTATCAGTATCACAGTCAATCACAGATCAATATCACAGTTAGTCACAGATCAGTATCACAGATCAATATCACAGTTAGTCACAGATCAGTATCACAGATCAGTATCACAGTCAGTCACAGATCAGTCAGTCACAGATCAGTATCACAGTCAGTCACAGATCAGTATCACAGTCAGTCACAGATCAGTATCACAGTCAGTATCACAATCAGTGCTACTATCAGTCACAGTAGCACAGACAGTCCCAGATACAGGTAAGTGGAAACAAGTTTACGCAGGAGTTGTGAACCTGATTCAAAATAAAACTATAATTACTAATCTTAATAAAACTCAATAGAAAATGATAAATCCAAACATAATTGGCAGAAAAGCAAACATGGTAGTCTATATAAAGACATTTTTGGGAGCAAAACGAGTGTCTGATGAAAAGAGAATATGAGATATTCATTGACTAACCCACAGGCAACAACTCGTGCAACATCTCGCATATTAGCTTTAACTGTCTCGGTGAGAATATAATCTTTGTCTCGTATTGGCTTATTACTTCCTTTTTTAAGCCAAAAGCCTTCAAACTTTTCACAATCTACTCCGACAGGTGGTAGCAGAGGCTTAGATAAAACGGCCTTGGCATTTTCTACAAAGTTAACACAAGAGTAACTAGTGACATAGCATATGTGTTATATAGATTGTAATGAGGAGACATCCATTGATCTCCACAGATAGTATTCACAATAGCTGAACTACCACCCTAGCTGAACGACTCCTGTAGACAGATGATAGTCATGTTGAAATACTACCAATTCAGCAACTCAGCAGTTTGTTTAAAATACTTCATCAAATACTTTTTCATGAACGGTAGAAATGCAACAAAATGTGTTTAGACAAGGTCTTTAGGAATAACTTGCAATCCCACTAATGCTAAAAATACCTTGAATTAATCTATGCACACAGTTTGGTAGCGTGCATATCTAAATACACTGGTGATGACAGCCATAACTACTACAACATGCCATAGAGGCTAGTCAGACATTGCCAACCATTTTAGTTCTACTTCTATAGCTCAACACCAAAAACAAAGTTCTAACTGTGTGTAATCTGGTTACAAATTATTCAAAAAAGGTTGATTCAGGGTTACCATTAAATGCACCATGAAAAAGACATAAGATCATGTAGTAAGGAGTTGTTTACCCTTGCCAAGAATGCGCTGCAGAATAAGTCTTGTGACACTGGGATGGGAGGACCTATCTACTTGTGTCAAGAAGCTCATGCAGAAGGCTTCATATAGACTTCGTTGTACAGAGTGGTAAGGGTTAGATGCTGCGTACCGCAGTGCTCGGCACAGAGTTCGGAGGCTAAAAATCATATTGTGTTATGATTAAAATTAATTTTTTTGTAAAACTTGTACGAGATATTACTAAAGCAATCGATGAAGTAAGTTTTGTGTATCCATATGATTAGTGACTGGTCTTCCAAAAAATTAAAGTAATACTCTAGAAATGAAAAATGGAATTGGTACACAAATATTTTATGTGGTCAGCATTGAGACTGGGGCAGATAGAACGAACCTCAAATGTGGTCCACGATAAATTTTTAAATCAAATAATTTTTATTAAACTATTAGCGAATTTTTGAGTGGCATGCAGAATCATCGAAATTCAAAACTACATTATTCAAGCTATACTATGTATGTATACCCAAAGAATGCTTACAGAACCACTACAAAATATAACAAAAACTATTTTATTACAGTCTAGTGTAACCAAATTCTAAAAAGTTTGCAAAAACCATCACCAACCTGTAGGTCGGGCGCTTTCCTGTTCCATCTGTTAGCTTCATAAGCGCTTCCTTTTTGATGGCCAAATAAAAGTTGACAATTCCATCTGTTTGTTTAGGAGAAAGTGAAAGTCCTGAGAGGTAAGCATTTACCATGACCCTATCAATTCATAGAGAAACGCTGGTTACATCCAGGAAATACATTAGCTATTCTCAACAATGCCAGAAAACAAGCATCTCTGACACTAGAATAACTGTGATAACTCTGTAAAAGTAAAGTAGTTCTATGTACTCTATGTGGTGACGCCGACTTTATGACACTAGGATTATATGAATTTGTTTAAGAGACGAACTGTGAGACAATGAAAACCTGGGCTACTACCTCCAAAATTTTTGGTTAAAAAGATAATGAAAGCTGTTATGAAACTTTGCTGATGTTCTTTTAGCAATTAATGGCAATCATAGCAGGTTGAATGCTGATATTAACATTGCTAATAGAATGATTACATATACACAGTTGTTCATAGTTTGATACTTTCAGCTCAAGATGGCTTACTATTTTAGACATGAACACAGTTTTCGTTCAATGTAGATTAATGAGTTTATTCCAGGAACCACATCGGTAGCATTGACTTAGCTTTCTTTGGTCAAAAACAAAGTCCAACAGCGACGACCATTAATGCTATTTTTAAAATAATACAATTCTTAAGGGTAAGTTGGCATAGCCTGTTGATAATTGATAATGTTAATTTCAATGTTTCGTATCGTACCAAAGAAAATATTTCGCAAGTCTAAGGAAAATTTCTACCAAAGGATGTTTCTTAAATGAAAATTTTGTATGCAGTCCTCCAAAAGTAGAGGTTCAACTGTATTTCTAGCGATTAAGTTGGCATAGTATTAATAGGTTACTGAAGCGGGTTCAGCTAAGGATGAAAATGTGAACTTCAGTTCGTTGTTTGTTTTGATGTGAAACTTGGCATGAGTGCTTGTACTCAATGGCTGAGTTTATTGGTGCTTATACTCCAATAACATAGCAAGAGCTAAATAAGTACACAGTAAACATGGTTTTGATCTTCTTACAGAGGCATTACGTAATGAGCCATTGGAAATATGTAACAGACCTTTCGCAACACTTCTTTATCTCACCTCAAATCAGCCTTACTCTCTAGCTCGTCAACAAAGAATTCGGTAAATCTGCTCCTCACACCAGCAGTTAGCTCCTTCTTGCCCACATCTGTCGCTGGGTTCATGCAAGCGAAGAGTCGAAACTCTGGGTGTCTGTAAACTGGTTCAGCATCCCTGACATAAACAGATCAATATAACTTATTTGATGATGTATTGACGTAAGTGTAGTCAGTATGTGACTGAGGCAGCTAGTTCATAAAGGAAGTGGTTTAAAGACCTACCCTCTCTCTACGAGAGTAACAGAACCATGTACGCTGTCCAACAGACCACACAAACAGTCTAGGGTTTCTGCTGTTGCCAAGTTTATTTCATCAAGTAGAACCCAGTCTCCATTAGTGAGGGCCTTTACCAATGCACCCTACAAAACAAGAACACGCGCTGAGGGCTTTCAGACTGCCTATACATACGAGTTATATGTATAGGATCGCATTGTGTTCAATTTCTAATCATGTACCTCCTCCCACAATCATAGAATAAGAGTAGCTTTGCTTTAATTGGTGTGCACTATGGTTATAGAAGCATTGTTGGCATTGGGTACAAGCATGTAAGCATGCTTCTACAACACATCATTGATAAGCATGACATGATATCCTCATCGATATTCAACGTTTGTAGCCTATAGGAACCAACTACTCGGCACATGACAAACACATATTTGCAAACGCTAAAAATGGTCAATAGAATAATCACAGTAATTAAAGTCTCAAAAGTTTATCGTTGAAACGGCATAAAGAAGACAACTCTAATTTTATGAACACGTGATCGCGTACTCCCAGTCACTAACATATGGATTTACAACATACACGAAAGAGCAACACATCCTATGCTCACACAGCCTTTAAAGAGCTGAGTTTGAAGTAACTAAAATGTTTGTTACAATAAATTTGATCGTAACAAACGTTTTAGTTACTTCAGGCTAATTATCGGGGATGCTGAAGCTACCAGCTATATCCGTGAAGATCATAAAGTTTTATCAGCAAGATCCATAAAATTTAATAAACCTTGTGGCTTGTATACATGAAAAAAAGAATTGATTTATTCTTTAAATTTCAAGGGGCAAAGAAATAATGTAAATTTTTCCAATTTACTAACTTATGCTCACACAGGAGTTGAATCCATCAGCGCCACAACCATACCATTAGGTATTTATAAATTATCTCTTTCCTGCCTGATATAAAATGAGACAATTCTCAAGTCAGTAGGACACATAACTACCAGATTAAAATAACAGGCAAATAGTACAACCGACAATGCAAGATATTGTCACAGTTAGCTCATCCCAAACAAAGTGAGGAACAGCTAAAACGTAATACGTTTACAAATTGCGCTAATATAAATAATATAATATAATTTAATATAAATTTGTTTATTTTCCACCTAAATAAATAGGGTTATTACTAAAAGTATTTCATACTTTTTCAACAATATAAATAAATTTTACATATAAATTTATACTCGCCAACTGGGTGTAGATTAGTTCAAACATAGAGACAACAACTGTATGAGCAATCTTTTGGGGTCAAACCCTATATCCTAAGACTCAATTGATCAATATGAAAAGGCTCATACACAGGGAACCCAGATGGATATCAGTTAGCTACCTAGCTACCTGTCTCATTGACTCCTTAAACTGCGCAATATGTCATTCATTTGTAATTATACAGTCAAACAAATTTTTCAAATGCAAATGTAAACTTATTTTCTCTTCACAATATTGTATAGGCTAAACACTTCATATATGTTGCTAGAATGAACTTAGGAGTTGTCTCACCACAACTAAAAGCAAAGGAAGAAAAACGGAGGCAAAATTAACCACGCTATACACAGGAGAATGTATGATGTATAATTGCTTGTTCCATCATTGTGATTTAATTTATGATGTTTAGAAGTCATTGTGAGGCAGCAAGACTCTTATAGCAATCATTATACAGCAAGAATCATTATAAACTGGTTGAATGTAACTCAAGATCACTCATTACATATAGAAGATGAAGACAAGCTATTGCTATAACAGACTTCAGAAAAACAATACAGAGATATTCTAGAGTGTTGGACATCGAGTTAGAATGACAGAATTAGATAGAACTACGCCATAATCAGCAGTAACAGAAACCTATCTTGAGAAAGGTCGTGTTTGGGTTAGTTGCGAGCTTGTAAACTAGGTTGAACCGTTAACATGAGTGGGAAAACATGCTACAGACCTCGACAAAGGAGAAGGCGAGGGCACTTGAGGCATACTTCACTTGAAGTTTTACGGTAGCGAGTCTTTCCTGCAGCTTTCCCCATGCCTCCAATTCGAGTGTCTTGCCAAGGGCAGCCTTCACGGTGTGCTCTACCAGCTTGAGCAGGTCAGACCATCTCTTGTCAGCAAAGCATTGCTGGATATGTCCTATGAGTAATAAGTACGTAGATATGAAAGCCAACAAATGCTGTTGAATTTAAACATAATAAATCATTTCATAAGTCTTTTTGGTTTCTAACATCCCCTCATATGATGCTAGCTAGAGCAAATATTAGCATCGAAGAATGAGCAATCATAACATCCTTCGATGCATGGAAAAGTGCAAAATTCCAAAGATTTATCTCTTGAATAAATCTTCTAAGATGTTTATTTTGCAAAGGGAAGGGATGGTCCTACAAAGAATGCTTTGATGAAAGAAAATGTAAATCTTCAAAGTGATATTCAGTTTGTATCAAATGTGTTGTATGTTCGTATTAGTTTGTATCAAATGTGTTGTATGTTCGTATTAGTTTGCTAGATAAAAAATTAGCTCAACTTTACTGCTAAAACCATACAGCTCAACTACTACTAAAATTTTTAACATAAATAAACTAAAAAGTAATTGATAATATCAATTGATAGCAATAAATAAATAAACCGCCAGAATTAGTTAACAAACATGTACGCTGTAAATCATGCTCGACAGTTTTGTATCTTGTCAGCTTAATTTACTTTGGGTACAACAATCAACCAGCAATTATGACCTCTACGTATGACTACTTGTGATCTTGTGTGGCAGTATGGAAACCCACTCGCAACTATTTCAATGAAAGAATTATTATAACTGTAAAGAATATATTCGAGGTATAGGAACAGAGTAAATATGTACGATTTACATAGATAGATGAATAGAAATGTATTTACTAATGTATTTACACCCCCAGAATACGATTTTGATTCGTCCCAGGGTGGACATCGTGAAAAAGTCGTATGTAAGGGTACAGCAATTATATAGTGCAAACATCCCCTGGTAAAAATCGCCAAAAGCTTATATATAAGTGCTGTCCATATTAAAAATTAGTACCAAAATAGTATGTTAACCTTAGTAACTATAGTTACCTACAGTAACTTTATTGTATTTAGTGTACTTAGTGGTTCTGATCTGCAGTAAAATGTCACATTATAATGTACCATATACAGTACGTATCGTAGGGAGTTCTTACCTTCAAGCCAGAGGTTCATATAACATGGACTTTGAATTCACCTCACACACACACACTACCACCATTATAGACATCTGTTTTTGTAGGGCAAGAGACTAACTATTGCTACCTAGGAAGATACAAGATTTAAACATATAATCCTTATAAAATATGCATTCACCTCCAAATCATCATTGCACTTTTTTGAAATCAAGCAAAATTGACAGTAATAAGTTTAGTTTACTGAACACACACGCGCACGCGCGCGCACGCACACACACACAAAGCTACATTATGTTTTAGTATGTAATTTTAACTATTTTACTGAATTTCAACTTTTTATCACTAAAATTTTATTGCTAATCAGTTTCTGTTGTCGCTTTCACTATAACTTTTAGCAGACTTGTTTAAAATTTTTTTTAACTTAATTCGGCAAAAAACACGAATGACATTGTTTTCGTAATAAATTGGATTTTTGATAACAGGTCAAGAGAAGTTGTCTGACCACTGACCTGTTTGAGGGATCGCAACTCCAACTTTGCTACTGGTTATAAAGTAGCCTGTCTTGACAAGCTGTTGTTTTTGCGTAGTTGTCCCCCCGTCGAGCGGCGAGCAACAACAGCTTGTCACAAGACGTACTGCACCTGATGCATCAGCTGCACATATAGGGAGTTGTTCTCTTCCGTCTACGCAAGTTGGCCGCGATGTTATGTCGGTCGCTCCATTGGTAATCATAACGGATTTCACGCAAATATTTATGTAGAAAAAAACAAGATTACAACGTTTAACCAAAGACCAGTTTCTGTGATAAACTTTAGTAGAACTTAAGAATAAAATAAACTCAAAATAAAATCCATAAGAACAAATAAAACTGACTGATACAAAAATAGAAATAAAACTGACTGAGCGCACAAATAACGACATGTTTAGTCGCTGTTGTTGCCTAAGTTCTCAAATTCTAATAAAATTTACTGCAGAGAGGGGTCGCCAGTTAAACGTTCTTATCTTAATTTTTCTACATAAATTTTTGCGTAAAATCCGTTATGATTACCAATGGAGCGACCGGAATAACATCGCAGCCGAGCCGCGTAGACGAAAGAGAACAACTCCTTATAAGTGCAGCTGATGCATCAGGTGCAGTACGTCTTGTGACAAGCTGTTGTTGCTCGCAGCTCGACGGGGGGACAACTACGCAAAAACAACAGCTTGTCAAGACAGGCTAGTTATAAAGGGACAATATTATCGTTTTACACACAAGAATTGCTGAATTTAGAGAAACTGGCTATCGTGTCTCTTTCAGGCATTGTGAAAATACTTTTGGCAAACAGCATTTCGGTGTTTGTGTTATTTTGATGTACGTAATAAGCCCACTAACTGCCAAATTTGAACTTGGGCAAAAATTTTGTTGAATTCGTATGGTGAAATAGGATTCACATGATTAGGGTAAGGAATCATCATGTTCCACTTTGTAAGGTGAAAAAACCGTATATCAGGATAATCATATCCTGAGGGTGCACTTTATCTCAATGTATCTCGGCGTTGATGCCTCAATACTTCAATGATTGTCAATGATAACGTGTTCACACTATCACAAACTCATCTGCATTTGCATCAGAGAATATTCCGGGACGCAACGTTCTCATTTTTCTTTTTCTCGAAGAAGCCTCTTTGTTTCTGCGTGCTTGAATGAAATACTAGTCCCGCAGCAATTACCAAAAAAGAAAACAAATCGATTACGCTATCCACGACAGCGAATCACCATCGCCATATGCACCAAAGGGTGCATATTGCACAGCCCGTTGCTGATGCTCAGTGAACTATCGGAAAAGTTTGACAGCAACAAACTTTCCCGATGTATCCGCGTTGTTTCGTCGATGCCATCGGTTTACAGATGCATATAATCGATGAAGAATGGCGACATGTGACGATATAGTGTGAACAGCCTGAAAGATTCTAATCAGTGTGAGCAATGCTGAGTGAAAATAAATGATGAGACTTCTTAAGATCTCATTGAATTGTTTCAGCAAATCATCAATGACTTGACGTTTCGAGTAATTACCCCTCGACACTATCGCTATTATAAACATCTGCTTCTGTAGGGCAAGAGACTAACTATTGCTATTTAGGAAGATACAAGATTTAAACATATAATCCTTATAAAATATGCATTCACCTCCAAATCATCATTGCACTTTCTTGAAATCAAGCAAAATTGACAATAGTCAGCAAGTGAAATGCAACAAACTACAAACAATGCATACATTTTTCGAGTGAAAAAAACAGTGCATACAGAAAAGTATTCAAAACTCACCAAGGAATGCCTGGTTTTGTTTCCTGGAGAATGTCTTACAGAAAAGCACTTCAAACTGCTCACGTAAGGGAGAGATAATCCTTGAGATGGTAATAGGCTTGTAACCTCCGAGAAGGTCTGCGCAGTCGCTCTGTTGATTCATGTTGATCACGGTGAGAGAACGACCTAGGAACATAAGCCATGCATTCAAACTGACAAGCAAGGCGCAGTGGCATATCTAACTCCAGCAGACTATCAAAAGGATTAGATGAAAGTGTTGTTCTCTATTATAGCCATGCCCAGCCTACATAATAGTGTGTTCTACAGTGACTCCTCATACACTCCACACATACTCAGATGTATACCAAATG
Source organism: Watersipora subatra (assembly GCF_963576615.1). Lineage (NCBI taxonomy): Eukaryota > Metazoa > Bryozoa > Gymnolaemata > Cheilostomatida > Watersiporidae > Watersipora > Watersipora subatra. The sequence continues at coordinate 55,189,306 of NC_088716.1, forward strand.
ACAACGAAGACATACAAAATGAGCAAATTTGTACGGCATATAATAAACATACCTGTTTATCTACGTAAACATGTAAACATACCTGTTTATCTATGAACATGACGCTAGTGGAATAAAATCACATTAAGCATATGGGTGTTCAGGAATTTATAGACTGCTAATTACTTTTTTTTCCATCTAATGAACAAAACCTAAACTACTTTTTAATTTGTGTTTATTTCATTGGCCCTCTCTCCGTTGGTTCTTTCATAGTTTACGGCTTTGTTTTAATGGCGATAAGAACGTCATTTTTTTCAAGTCATCAAGTCGTTTGCACATGCGCTCGTTCACGAAAAAGCCGCCATATTTTTAGAAAACGATCGTTTTTCTTTTATTCAATAGTACTTTTTTGGTGTTGTTTTGATATTATAATAAAAAAATTGCAAATAAAAGCATCGTTTTCAAAAATTCATTGCAAAAGCTTCGTGTTTTTAACGATAAAATTGTCTATAAAGATGGCTGACAACGATAAAATGACGCAACGAAAAAAACGAAGGATTGTTAATGACCCGTTTTTCTAGCCTGTAGTAATAAGATGATTAATCTAACTCATGATAGCAGTATAACAACAATTGCTTATTATTCTCAACATACCACTAAAAACACTAAATAAAAACTGAACACTAAATAAAAACTTAACACTAAATAAAAACACAAGTTCACCCAGATTACTTTCACTCATGACTTGTAGTTTGTAGTAGAAAAATTGAAAATTTTAAGTGGTAAATGACTTGCAGGCTGCAGGTTGGAATATAGTCAGGTACTTCTTAGTCCAAGTACCAGTTTCCACGTGCACTACTCGAGTAGTAACTAGTTTTTACTCACCATTTATGACCAAAATCACATTAAAACAATAGGAAGACAAGCTAAGTTTCCACAAGCATTATAAACCAACGCAAATAGCAAAAAAACTATTAAAACCTGAAACAAGCACGGGAATACTCACAGCATCCGAACTGCTTAATGATCAGGATAAAACTAATGAACTAATCTAGGTTATAAGCGCCAAAATTTACAGTAAAACTGAAGAATAAACCAAATGGTTTGTAACTTTGTATTTTGATACAGATTGCAAAGGCTAAAGATTCGTTAAAATTTGGTGCTCCTTGGCTCATCAACACGATGTTGCAATATATCAAGTAAGAATCGTCTATGTTTAGTCAAAGCCCCAGAAATAGCAGCACTCTCCTACTTTGTTTTTGGCTTAAAATACCAAGATACTAAATACCAACTGCACAAATAACAGAAGCAAACAAAATTTAGAGACAGCAAAAAGAATGGTGTCCAAGACTACTCAATAGAGCTAGTCTGTCACAGCTGCAGACAACTTGAGCAGCATGGGGCAAAACATAAAATCTAAAAGTGCCACCAGTTGTGAAACAGCACCTGACATTCGTGGTACAGATCTAAAGAATTTTTTGTTAGCGTTTGGTGTGAATACTGGCAAGTGGCCAATTGTGGGCAATGTTGGCCTTTATATGTATCTATCACACTACATATTGGAAGGTAGGAAGTCACAAGGTACACAACCATGGGTAAGCTGTCACGAGGTGTGCATTGATGAGTTAATCAGTCAAGAGATAAGTAGTGACAAGAGAACCGGGTCGTTTGATGATCAACAGATGAGTAAAAACAGAAAGAGCACCTGTATGGGCAGCCAAGTACTGAACGACAGAAGTCTTTCCTGTGCCAGTTTCTCCCACGAGAAGCACTGGTTCCTTGTGTTTCACACAGACACAGATCTTCTCCAGCAGAGCGCTTGATTGCCGAGTGAAGGCAAACCTGCCCTGCGAGTCTCTACAGAAATATACAGCCGCATGTATTTATATTACATTAGAGAACAAAGAATATTAGCACCGTGCAGACTTGCTACAGACTCCCCTCACCAACCACCTTTACAACGGCAGGAATCCTTAAGCACTTTCTGATAACTGAGTGACAGATTCTGTCTTATCAGAGTATTGAAAACAAAATTAAAGACTGTTCCCTTGAGGTTGAAAAATCTAATTTGAAATGTAGGAATGGAGTTGCATTTTCATGCGCTTGGAATAAATATGGAAGAGCATAGAGCAAAACAAGACTTACTAACAATACAAAGAGTATAGCATTGCATACCATGGTGTCACATTACATAATATCGGCCAGCAGACTGTGGCATACCATATCACTACTTAGTACTATATTACATACCATAGCATCACATACTGTAGCATTGCGTGCAATAACATTATATACCATAGCATTCCATGTGAATTGAATACATACTCTGCTAATACATATTACAGCATACCACATGTCATTATCTACCATACCATAACATGTAAAAGTATTGCATACTCTGTTTTGCATCATAATACTCTAAGTCATAGCATTACTTACGATGAACTCGCATGACATCATTACATGCCATAGCATTTCGGACCATAGCATTACCTTACATAAAATTACATACCGTTCAAACCATAGCGTTGCACACCATAACATGATACTTGAGGCCTATTAGTTTGCACAGCCTAGTAAAACATGCACGCTTACAATATGATCACATTTCACAAGCAGTCTGCAAACAGAAACTGAGGTAGCCAGAGTTACTAATAGTCAGCATATTACCGGTTGAGAGAGTCGGCAGCGTTCATGGGCTTCCTGTCAAGAGAAGCTCGCCCGACCTTGATAAGGTCATTACTGATATCGATGGTCGGTTTGTAGACATTACAGTAGTAGTTGGCCTTCTCCGCTGTCACATTTATCTGCATTAGATATTAGTACAAGTTTTCAACCTCAATAGTGTTAATGAATTGTTTATAACTCGAGTTCAAATAAATCGTCTGCTACATTAAATATGACTGAAAATGTCTTGTAGCCAATTCAGAGTTTATAAGTAAAATTGTACATAACTGATAAAAAGTAGACTCACCTTTGTTCCTATAGCCTCAGCTAACTTGATCCTATTAATGGGGTTGCCAAGGCTGTCACAGAAACAATCCAGAGCCTCCTATTAACAACCAGAAGGCTCTGTAAACCTTTCAAGGAACACAGGCTAAGAAACGAGGCGATATCACTCTTGTAACATACTCCTTTTACACCCTTTTTGAAGCCATTTCAAAGAACAGCACAGTATGAGGTCAAAATTAATCCAACTGTCTTTTAAACACTAAAAATTTCTCTAAAATTATTTCCAAATGAATAAAACAATATCATGGAGATTTCGGTGGCCAATGGCCTACATTGATCATATTAAACTATTCTACTTTTAAGATGTAATGAAGCATTATTATTATTATGCCTAATCATCAAAAACATACAAAGAGGATTAGTTTTACATGAGGCGAACTTACTTGAAAAACTAGGATTTCGTTGTCAGCAGATTTAAGCTCAAAATCTCTGGATATCCTGTTGCACCAACGAAGTAAATCACGAGTAGACAGCTTTCTGTTGCCATAAAAGCTTGTCCACCAAACCATTTCTTTGTCAGCGGCATCAGGTCGGTCATCCATATGTTTACCAGCACTTAGTGTCAGGTACATGTCCAGCAGTCGATCAATTACCTGTCATGGTAGAACATCAACTACATGTATGTACAACAACCAGCGTGCATATAAACTAAAATACTACTGTCATCAACAGAATACAAATAGACCCACTTTAAAGTCCTATTAGTAAATAAACATGGGACGATATAAAAAACACAACTTAAAAAAATAAAAAATCATGTGATAGCTAAGATTGCCAGGGCTCTGCTAGTATTCAATCAAGGTAAATTTGGTTTACCTATAAGAATAAAAATGTTAAGACGCTGCAACATGGGTTTTTAGCACCTGTTATATACAGATAAGGCATTAAGATCACGCTATTGCTACACTTAACTGTATTGATGAAAGTTTTTGTCAGAGATGCGTTGTACGCTAAGTGGTCAACATATCTGAAATGTTAAAGTTTTTGACAAAGAATTAAGGATTTGGGGTTTTAATAAATTTACATATATGCGTTAGATCTCTCCAGAGGAGCAGTGAGAAAGATCTACAAATGTCCAGAAAAAAAATTCTACCTGAGTGAGGTTGGGGTATAGAGCTTGAATGATGGTTGAGAGCTCAGATCTGGAAAGAGGCTCAACTGTCACAGTCATGACAGATTTCTCCAGTAGAGAGCAGGTGGTATGCGCACCCCTTAGTCCTAGAGATAACAGAAAGACCTTCACATCTGGGAGTACACATTAGGAATATGCATCATACCTAGCTTTACAAAATCTTTCAGTTGTTTTAAAAAACAAATCATCATTTTGAATTTGCTTAGAAAATATCATTCGGTATGGAGTACAATCCCTTATCTAATATAATCTATAAATCTTCCAAATTAGCTTGAAAAACAGCTAGAAAAATGTTCTACTTTGCTTTCTGGCACGACAATTATTGCTGTTCCAGATGGTCAATCAAGTATGAACGAGCACATACCAAGTCGCTTCGTATCCATCAGTATCTACTAAACAGTATGTGAACATTCAAGTAAGTATACATCTACTTGTTCTTACACAGAAGGTCTACAGATCAGATCATATCATGTTAATATTAAATATCAGAAACTGCTATTCATTGCATCACTAGAGCGCTTAAAAGCATGTCATATAGGTATTTATTTGGAAGGAAACTGTGAGGCAAACAACAATGATGCGCAAGCTATTTTTCACTGTCATCCAAATAAAGTCTTTCCTTGACCATTTAAACTGTACATGCCTCTGGCCAGGGTTGAAAAAACTACTAAACTTTTTTTTAAATCAGATTTTTTTCAATTTAAATCACTTTTATCGATGTTTATTATTCTTTTGATAAATTTGATTTTTTTCACTCATTTTTGTTCATTCCAATTGGCTGCATATCGAATATCAGAATGCTGGAGAACTCACATTTTAGCATTAAATACTTACATGCTTTGACAAATTCTTATATATTTCTTGCATTCAACAGCCACATAAAATTATAATGTTCAAATTACATGTAAGTTAGCGTAGTAGAGCTACCGGCAGTTTTACATAAAGTGCGAATGAAAGCCAAAGACATAAAAAGGTAGTATGAAATATTTAAGCACTTTTTTTGATGCGATCGATGCAGTTGATCATGCAAAATGTACATGTAAATATCAGCTTGTCAGTTTTTAAGTACCTAACCAGTTTTCTTAGTGTTGAATGAACAAAGAGAGATGTGGAGAATATGCTTACAATACTTGCACTTAAGCTGATTGCAGTAAAGAGTTTAATGTCAATTGGAGCTGCTACCTAACAATTAATCCTGCTTTGAGGTTTACTAAGGTTTACTAAATAAACTCATGGGTCATAACTTCAAAGATCATCATGTAGCGCTGTACTACACATGAAGTCAATTATCTTCATTTGCTGATTCATGACAAAGGAGTGATCACAAATACTTTTGTCAAAAAAGCCTGATTTTTAAAAAATTATGAAAAAATCATACAAATTGAAATCTTTCCGTGGGAAGCTTTGGTGGATCCATTATGTGGGGAAAAATGTTATAAATACAACTACACGATGTGATATTAGCACTATATAAAGCTGAATGAATGAACTTCATTATGATAAAAGATTTCGGTATTGTTTATATAAGCTACTGAAAGAAACAGTATACAGTGGGTAACCGATGGAAATACGTCACGCTTGCTTACAGCTGTAATGTCTTACCAGTAGCATGCAGTCGTTTGGTCATGAACAGTTGAAAACCAGCTGCAGCCTTAGTGTTATGCCCTTGATTAGAAGGGAGCACTCCTGTCTCGATAAGACTCAATAGAGAAGAGATGACATCCATTGGAGCTATGTCTATATCCTCCAGTAAAAGCCACTGCAAGAATTATCGTAGAATATTCCTAAAGGCATTATTAACTACTCAATGGAGTATTTATTTAATTCGATGAATAATAATAATTTATTACATAAAGTGGAGGTGCCTTTTAATAATTGCTTTATATCTTTCTTTTTAAATTTGGAAACTAAGGAGTGGCACATGCCAAGACAAAGACATGTAAGCACAAACATAGTCTGAACTCAGTTCAACGGGTATCAGTGACCCTTAGCATTAGCGCCCAAAGGACAAATGTGAACTTCACAAAAAAACTTTGTTCATGTTTGACTGAAGAATACCATCCGTAAATGCGAGATCAGAAAAACTCTATTCGATTTGTAATCGACTGACGAACAATGACATAAAACAAGTGTTTTATGTAAACTTACTGCGTGAAAAGAGATGAACAGAATAAAGGCTACTTTTCATAACAAAGATGCTCTCAAACATTCCTGCTTTTTCAGCAGACTATACCATAACTAGCTAAAAACTGACCTGTCCTTTGGTCACTGCAGTAGTCAAAGGCCCAGGCCGCCACACAAACTGTCCTGGAGTCTCTGTACAGCAGTAGGAACCGAGCAGAGTTTTGCTGTCAATCTGCTCACCAAGTTGAACCTGTCAGGAAAGCATCAATGGTACTGTTGCTGAAACTAAACTGACAACAATGTTGTAAATTGTGACCCAGGCAGTCAGAATGAACAATCGTGCTAAAACCACACTTTTGAGTTATTTAAAGATTTAAAATCAGCAAATTCTGAGGATTTTAATGCATTTTAAATTTTTTAAATCGGGTTGTTTATGCCCAGGTTATGCAAGATTTAGTAGAGAAGGTCTCGTGATGAAATAAAACTGTTGTTTTGAGTTTAAGCAGGATAAAGTTGGTTATTCATGAACTGTAAATCATGGTATTTGTTTACAAATCAAAATGCTATAGCAACCAACCACTTAATCTCAACCTATTTTGATGAAACCTGGCATTCTCCGCAATCAAACCCTGAAAAAGATGATCGTTGCATTTTTATTCCAATTCGATTGACAGTTGACCTCCCAAAGGTCATGGTAAGGTTAACAATATATGTGGCTAAAAGCTCACCGTCCTGGAGATATTCATTAAAAGGGTATGCTTCAAACTGGGCACTTCTCATCAAGCTATATTGCTATGACTGCATATAATGACAGTCCAACAACTTAACAAAGAGTTGGAAGTGTATTCAGAATTGTCCACCTATACAGAAGGTCGTGGTAAGGTCAATGAAAAGTGACAACAGAGGGCATCAGGATGCGGAAATATCAACCCAACTCATCAAGTGACCATTCAATCTAGAGCTCTTTTTTGTAGTTTAACAATCACACAGTGTAGCACGAGTACGCTGCAGAGATTTATTGTAGCGCATGGGAGGGGTTTGTTTGTTATGCTAGTGGCAATTTGTCCCAACACATCCATATCCAATGTTTCCTTCGGTAATCCTTGATACACAGTTTTAATGAGACTTAATTGCTCAGATGACATAAAACTAGCGCATAATTTCCTACATTTGCACCCACTTATTAGTTTGATGTCAACAGCTAGAATGGGAATGTTATCAGCAGTGATAGGCTGATCGTTATTCTCTGTAATTTGATTTAATTCATTCGCATTATTGTTAGCAGCCACATATTGCGTAAGCAGCTGTATTTCTAAGGTTGCTTTCTTATCACAATCCTCATCATCGCTTTCACTATGATCTGAGGCAGCTGACTCAGATTCTAAGTAGAAATACTCATCTAGCATCAACTAGCCGTAATTTTTGCGATGGTTTTATTTTGTTCTAGCCTAAAGCATTAAAACAGGAAATAGCCGCATACGTGCGCGCACCCGCAGTTAGAGCCTATATTTATGATCTTGGGTTATGAAAAATTCCATAGCAACCACAGATATGGGTATAGTTAAATGGCAATTCTGGCTTTATGATTGGTCAGACACAAAAATAAACAAGACCATGTGAAAGAGCAGGGTCAAATGCACTATAGACCACTTTTTACTAAAATAGTGACGGTGAGTCAAATAATAGCGTAAGCACGCTATAGCGCGCCATTGTGAACAATGCAATTACCGCACGATTGTACATTCTGACGGCCGGGGTCACAATTGTGTGTGTGTGCGTGTAAAAAAGGTTACTGTTCGACCAGAATCTATCAAAACTTTGAATACGACGATACTGGTACCTTTCGACATCGGTAAAAATGTAAACATGAGATATCGGACTGTTTTTGTCTAATGGAACGGTGAGAGAATGTAGAGGCTCTTTCCACGGAGACGATATAAATGTCAGCGTGAGAAAAATTGGCCTTGACCCCAGATATAGTAATTGAACTCTACGAAAAATATTTCTTAACAGGGGCATTGTAATGTGTGGCCGCATCAGCAAAATAATCAGTGTGCGCTATAGCCGGAGTGACAGACAGACATGCTTTGAAAAATATATATATAGATAAAAACAAATTCTAATGAAATGTTTCTACATATCTCCTCATCTTCATGAAACACAGACTATAAAACACCGACTACTACTTTCATAAAGCACAGGCAATTACCTTAATGAGTTGCCCGTGTCTGTTGGTCACTTTAGCCAGATACTCAACCAGGCAGGTTTTACCAGCACCAATATGTCCCGAGAGAACGACTGGTTCCTCTGAGCTCACAGCTATAGCCATGGTTTGCAGCGCCGCGAGGGCAGATGGAACCACCACCATTCCCTTCTCTGCCTCTAACTGTAGATATGATATGCTTATCTAGGAATACTGATGAGCAAAAACTGACCTTATAAGCGAAGGGATTAAAAGTTTGAGATGAACATGTGAACTGCTACAAAAACTTTAATTGAGTGAAAGCTTAAAATTAGAATTTATTTAAAGAACAGCAAGTAATGAGTTATTGAGCTAACAGGAGTGTCGTAAAATTAAATTTCAAACAGATGAGCCTCACTCAAGGTCCAAATATTTGCTAAAAATAGCTTACGCAATAAGTAAAACTTAATGGTCATCCTGAAAGATGTGGTTGCGTCAAAAAATTTGATTTAATGAAATTAAGACCCATGAAAGGCTAAAACATCAGCTACAATTTGATGCCATTTTTGACTTTGTAGACCAACCCTGTCCAGAGATATATGCGTTTGAAAGAGGCCCTCTTTTAAAAAGCTCACGTTCCAGCGGGTGCTTTTTTCGTGACGTCACTAGTAATACATCTGAAAAGAAACCACGAGCGATAAATATAAGGTCGCTTCATTAGCCAATCATCAGCGCAAAATTTTTATATAGATCGTAATAAATGTTATCACTCGTAAAACGCGTTGTCTGTGATCTCAAATTTAGGAATTTCAATCTATAAGTAAATCGCATGGACATCGATATTTACTAAATTAATTAACATCGTTACTTTGATGAATTACTCGATCGACACGTTTTATTGGCGAACAACATAAATGTAAAAATTGCTGTGAAGTTGCTGTGAAGTTACTGCGAAGGTTACTCCGAGTTTTCTGGGCATCAGGTGGTTAAAGTTCTACGTAGGAAGATCGGAGAATGGAGGTAAATTTATCTTTTACTTTGAGTCTCCTTTCCTGTTGAGTTTACATTCAGATTATATTTCCCTGTTTGAGGCTAAAATGTAATTTCCTGCGCGTGCGAGATACGTATGTATAGTGAGTTCTTGACGGCTTCTCTTTAATCCATAGCATCTAGCAATACAATGGCTTAGATTGATGAATATACTAAAGGTTATATTTTAGTACTCATTAATACATGTACTAATTAATAAAATTATAACTTTTTGCTATCACTAATCATCGTTTTATATTTTTTATCGGTTTACCTAGCTACATTTGCTTCAAATTTTCTGTGGCAGTTTTATCTAGTAAAATAGATTTATAATTTGACTTTAGATGTTCACTTCTCACTTGTAGAAAGTGAAGAAAATCGATTGATCAATGCGAATCTTTAACTTCCAGAACCAAAGCTTCGAATCGTTGGCTTGGCGTACTTGTGCCTTTGTTAAAACTATGTGAGTAGCCACGACTTGATGAATATTTTTAATAAAAGCTTTATGCCAAAATAAAAAAATTTTTGCTTGTAAAAATTATATAATAAAATAATGTTGTTGAAGATAATGCAAAACATGATGTGCAGAATATTGTAGTGAATTGGATACAGTATATGGATGTCCGCAGAACTGGAGAATGTGAGTTCAAATCCAGTTTGCAGCAGACTTCTCATCCTTAAAACTCTATCCCTATGTATATTCTTTTCAAAGATGCAGCTTGCTTATTTTACTTACAGTAGGTAGGAACTAGTTTTTGGTGTGGGTAATGATATACAGCCCCGGCCCAAGGATAGGCGACGGACATAATGTGGGCGGGGCTTATACAATATACTGCGCTGATACAAAGACCTTATTCTACATAGTTTGCTTGACAGAATTACCGTAGACCAGTAGAATTGGTAGTCGGTACTCAAATGTTTACACAGCATTTGGAGAAAGTGAGTAAGACAAATTTTCAATTTTCATTATTTGAGGCCTTTGAAACATTCATAATAATGTATCTTTAGCGGGATTTAAAATTTTATTCCAACCAACATGAGCAAATACAAAATAAAATATATGCCAATAGAGCCGCGTAGGACTAGACTTTTATCGCAAATAGCCGATGTGAATACGAGATATATTGACAGATAAATCACACGTGACATCATTTTGGGCAAGTCTGGGCATGTTTTTTTGGCCTGAGCGTTTTTACCGCTATCAGATTTTTTCGATTTTAATCTTCAAATATCTTGGCAATGAGATCGCCTAACACAACAAACAACATATTAACTGATAGAGAAAAAAAATGCTTTCTTTTAAGATCAACGCAAATTTGACGCAACCACATCTTTAAGTTGTATTCAAATAAGCTTTATAAATACAAGCACATGCTGTGTGTGAGATTACAATCACTGGCTGCTACTTGATGATGCATTACGACAAAATAAATCTTACAAAAGCAAACCAAAGATATGTGTGTTTATAATAGCTTTACACAACATATATTCAACAAAGGACAGCAAAGATTGCGCATTATTGGGGGTCCTCCCATGTTTTATGACGATTTTAACGACCTGACGACATGGATATTTACAAAATGACAGATGAGACGACCATTTATCACTGCAGGTAACGTTGACGAGGTGATGGTGATTATGTAAGTAGGATTACTAAAAGTACGGCTACACGCAAAAAATTTTTCGTTAATTCCGAGTTCTGGCCCAAATCACGTAATGAACGAAAAACACAGAATTATTCAGTTGAAATTCACAGAATTATCTGAGCAGTGCATGCCCACCAAATTCGTCGACGAAACGCTTTTAAATAGCTAAACAAATTATTAGTGAGGACGATTCTAGCAGCTTTAGCAATTATTATAGTCCAAGAGACGTATTATGACACACAATAAAAGTACGAAGGCAATTCAACATAGTACACACGATATAATTGCTTAGGTTGCGCTATTGCTAAGTAGCGAGCACGATTCTAGCAACTTTTAAAATTTATGTAGTCTGAAGAACATAACGCGACACACAAGAAAAATATTAGGGCAATTCACCATAGTAAATACGATGCGACTGACTTGCTTGCGCTAAAGATGGCAACACTTTCTACCACAACACTTTTGCTGCTAAAAGGGAAATTGTTATTATTAAAAAAGGAAACGATTAGTAACCATAGCGTCCAAACGATAAATACCAACAATAGCGCAATCTAAGCAGTTGCATCGTGTGTACTATGTTGAATTGCACTCATACTTTTATTGTGTGTCATTACACATGTACATGTCTTGGACTATACTAATTGCAAAAGCTGCTAGAATCAAGCTCGCTAGCATGAGTCTAGCAGCACAGAATAATTCTGTGTGTTTTGTTCAATTCACGATTTCGGTCAGAAGCAACAAAATTTTGATAAGTCGCTTGCGTGTTGCCGTACCTTTACTAACTTGTTATTTGTCCATAAATCAACATCATCAAATGAAACTTCACTAGTTTCGGTTTGAAGCATCTGGCCCAGCATTTAAAGACTGCCAGGTAATTTAAAGGTTGACTTGCAACAAAATTCACATTACAGTTAATTGGTATCAAAAGATTCACCATGTCGTACTCTGTTGTGTTGTAGGTGCCAAATGTGTGGAAAAGTGATTACAAGCTCTTAATAGCTCAAAAACGAAAAGCCGCCGTAGGTTGGAATCTATTTATTTCTCTGACGTAGTCATGACAGTTTGGTTGTCTTGTCACGTGATGTTCTCACGTGAATTAAAAGGCCAATAAAAAGCTCAATATAAAACTTATCGTAGCACTAGTTTATGACAAACACTTCGGGTTTTACCGAAGACCCCGTATCAAATATAGATGCTCGCTACTTTACAGTTTTGTTTTGGCCTGGTCTAATCGGCAAGTCATAATCTGATCATGTGACCCAATGCTTCGCAAATAATTTTTGCAGCACTTTTCGATTATCACAAGTGACCAACAGACTCGTCATAATTATCAGACAACGATATGTACTCATTCGAGGTAAGGTTAAGAAATTAAATGAATTTTTACAGTAAGTTATAAGATATCACTGCTAAAAGTGACACGTAAGAACAATAGACATGGTTTCATTGAATGCGTGAAGTATATTTGTGAAAATATTTCGACGAATAAGGTTGCATGAAAGTGTAAACAGAAACCATCTACCACAGCTATGTCACATTTGAGCCGTTTTGAAAAGAGAATCCAAACTACGGCGGTCTCGTGTGGCTGCGATTAACTGTTCGTTTTTTAGCTTTTAAGAGCTTGTAATCACATTCCCACATATTTTGCACCTACAACACAACAGAGTAAGACATGGTGAATCTTAGAGTAAGACATGGTGAATCTTTTGATACCAAATAACTGTAATGTGAATTTTGTTGCAAGTCAACCTTCAAGTAAACAGCAATGAAATGCCACGACACACTGACAGCAAATTCGTTTCCAAGTCTGTGACTGACAGTGATTATTAAAGACAATCTCGGTCTATTTTCAGTACAAGAAGTGTAGCTCTAAAAACCTAAGAGGCCTGTCACTCTTCGTGGGGTATTCAGCAACTCTCCTAAGCATCAGTAATGAATTTGTGAAGATTGCTGGTTAAGCCATGCTTTTGATTAGCAGAAGTTCAAGCTGAGCAAGTTTCAGGTTTTCAACGCAACCAAGTGCCACCAGAATGGATATTTGTATTAAAATAACGAATGTGAAGAGAGAGGTTGTTTTGGTTACCAGCTTAAAAAAGAGTGACAACAGTGATTTTAAAAGTGATGACAGTGATTTTAAAAGTGACTATTATGACGACAACTCTGTGTCGTAGGACCCTCATTCATTTATTTTCTTCATCAATTTGTACAGTGAAATATTGTTTGATTTGCTGGGTTGTATAACAGATTTATCTTTTCTGCAAATTTAATAGATTAAATCTACAATTTCCTGGGAACATCCACACATAGTTCGGACACAGAATAAGATATAGAAAGTACAATGGGCCTGCCTTATTAGTAGCTCAGTCTATTGAAGTAATGAAAGTCAATTCACCTGCTCAGTGATGCCAGAAATCTTTGGTAAAATGATGCCAGACACAAGAGTGAGCCCTGCATGCAAATCATCAGCAGTAATCACACACTCCCCACCAGAATCATATGATATAGCATCTGGAGCTTGCAGGTGAGCATAACTCTTCATATCTTTCTCCAGCTGCAACTGTCTGCAAAACACCAGCTACATGTATATATTTAAAACCATTATGCCGTGACAGGATATTATAATAAGTAAGAAATCATTCTTATTCTAGGTTAAGTTGAAGGTAAAATTAAAATCGCCAATTTTGGTTTGCAACTTTATTGATGTCGACTAAACTTTCACAGCTTGCTCGGCAGCTTATGACTGAGCTTAAAATAGGCTGCTTCATTTTAAATGGTTAAAAAATGGGAAGGGCAGCAGTTTTAATTAAATTTGCAATTAGTAAAAAAATGCAAATAAACCTTAGCTTTTGGGGTGTTTCAAGAGTCATAGAACATGGTTTGCAAAGATAGAGTCAAATGCTTTAGCAACACACAGCTAAAATTCGGTATAGCATAAATACAACAGTGGTTTAATCTATAATAGACTGATATTTAGCAATTACACATATGGTTCCATAAAACCTTGGTGTAGAAAACACAACTACTTGACAAACATATACAGACTGAAGTGACAAAATTATTTCACAAATAAATTACTCAGAAAAGAAACCTGTCCACAGTGGTTCTAGATGCAAGCAGTTTGACAACTCTCAAAAGATAACGCCAAGCTGCTCGGTGAGGTCACCAAATATTATTCAGAGTCAGATGTAAAATATTTTTAGCGTATTCCAACAGAAAACGGAACCGATCAAGAAGAAAAACTCATTCACAAAAAACTCAAACGGCATTCACGAGGAAAGTACTATCCACTTACCCTGACAGCATCTCAGCTTGTTTTTCCACAGAAAAATGCTGGTTCAACAGAAGCTGTTTGTCCTTTCCTGACAGTCTATTGGCAATACTGAGGGCTTGTATGACATACCTGCATATTAACTGGTGTGGCTGACTCTGCTAGCCTTGATTTGCTTGTGATGCAGCGATTAGACAAGGGAGACAACTTTGTAATGATTATAAAAAACTTTAAATCCAATTGTTTTCATGGTTTCAAATGACATACAAATATATGACCGCTTTTTAGATCAATAAATTATTTATATCTAAAAATAAATGCATAAATTGAAGAGCAAAGTTCGAATAAAAACCAACACTTATGATTACATGCTTAGCCTCAATTGTAACTTTAGTAAAGTAACAAAAAAGTACTCAACTTACCATTTGGTTTCCAAGCAAGGAAGGTTGAGATAAGAGATGAGGTTGGACCAGTCGTAAACATCCCTGAACTTCTCTGGTCCAGCAAGAAGCATAGTATAGCAGGCCTTAGATCTTGTTAGAGCTGAGACTCCAGTTGGTTCCTATAAATATTATTGTTCCACCTCTTCTCTGTATCTAACTGACAGACATCGGGGAGGGGAGTCCATAACATCAGAAATTCTAGTGCAAACTAAGGAAGTTACAGTCACACCTTGACTTACAGTCATCATTAAATACAAATTTTTCAACATACAATGGGAGCAAATATTTGTCTTGTTATTTGTAATATAAAATGCTCAAACAAACTTTTTACAACCATAATTGTTCGTAAAAGTAAAAACTAGGTAAAATTTAAAAATAAAACACAAAAATGATTTAGATTATATACAACTAGTGTAAGCTAAGTTACACCACCTATTTTTATCACTCACTCTATCGCTGAGCCTGTGCATTGCCGAGCCTTCACTTCTGTTCATGTGTCTTCAGGTAACAATAAATACCTCCTTTTACTGGTTATTACTTTATTAACTTAGTCGTTACATATAATTTAGCTTTATACATTTAGTTTTTTATGTAGTCATATATAATACTGTTACAGCAGAGCGCCACGACCATAGCCAGAAAGACCGATCCTACGGCAAACGGCATCACCGGACAGAGCCTTTCTACAATCGGAGAAGGCCCGATCAACGATGAGCCGACTCGGTCGGCCAACTATAAACAAGAAAAGGGGCGGTGCCTAATGTAAGAATGATCGATAAAAAAAGTGTTATCGTTCAGCAGAGCTAGCGAAGGCTCTTCACATGGTTGTTCATTGCATGCATTGCATTACACTTTGGCTTTATGTATTTACATAGATTTATAACAAAATATATATATTTTGGTTATTAAACACTCGGTGTGTATATTTATTTATTGCTTGTTTTGTGGAGAAGTAAAGGGAACAAGCAGTTTCTTTTGCGATTTGTTCAATAGTATATCCAGTTAGTGATGTTTTTTGGGTTCTAGAATAAGTTAAACAAAATAAAATGAATTCTTAGAAAAATATTTGTTCCGGCACACAACTGTTTCAATATTCAAAGCAAATATCGGAATGGATTAATTTAGAATGTGAAAGTATGAGAGTAGGTCTTGGTCAATCGAACCCTAAGACCTCGATCCCCGAGGAAAAAAAGGGCCATCATGTACGTATCTAGATCTAGTTCAAATGTTTTCAATAAAAGTCAAGTAATATTCGAAGTAAGTAAAATCATGACTATAAAAAGTGCGTTAAAAATTTCCTCGTAGGTCGCGAGAAGTTCTCGGTAAAAAACTGTTATGATAAAATGTTTTGCTGGCTGGAACAGCCCTAGGTACGTCATTGGATACCGATCTGGTATGATGTGAGTGTGTGTCATTGTGTATATTGTTAAAATTATTGATTAAAGACTCATGCACACTGCTGGAGAGAATTTTTATAAGTAAAACCATTCGAGCCGACTTCCGTCTGTTCTTAAGCAATTCCAACCCTAATTTGTCTCTGGCCATAGTTACGCTTTCCACCCCTTTAAGATCCGCAATAAAACGCACAGCGCGCCTCTGGACATTTTCTAGTTGTGTTTCATGTTTTATGAGGTACGGATCCCATACCTCACAAGCGAATTCCAAAACGGGCCTGCACAGACTAAGATATGCAATTTTTTTGACGTTTCTGGGTGCTCCGTGTAATACTCTCCTCAACATCCCTAACCTTTGATATGCTCTAGAGGTAATGTCATCTATGTGTATGTCCCATTTAAAGTCATTAGAGACACTCACTCCAAAGTATTTAAAAGATTCCACAATCTCCAAGTGTACGCCATAAAGGGTATACGATAAATTAACTTGGTTGATTGGTGGCTTCCAGCCAAACAAAACTACCTGGCATTTTTTAACATTAAACTCCATTTTCCATGTGTTAGCCCATTGCTCAAGAGATAAAAGATCTTGCTGAAATAAAAGCGTATCACTAGGCGTTGTAATTGGACAGTATAAGAGAGCATCATCAGCAAAAAGGCTTATAGAAGAATGTTGAAGAGAACTTCCAATATCATTAACATAAACTAAAAACAGTGAAGGGCCCAAAACAGAACCCTGGGGGACTCCGGATGTAACTGCCAAAAAGCTTGAGTTACTTCCTTGGATAACCACTCTCTGAAATCGATCCAACAAAAAATTTTCTATCCATTTGATTATTGACTTGTATTCAAGGTGTATTTAGGTGTATTCATTTGAGGAGCGTTGCCACTGTATTTCAAATTAGAGTCAAGAAAACGTACAATTTGACACAAATAAAAACTTCCAACAAATTTAAAATTCCACATTCTAATTAATTCACATTCACATTTTATATTAAATTATAAACCACCACCTTCTTTAATCGTTTCTTAGCAGGTTCACCAGCCTCTCCAGTGCAGAGAAAGGATGTGTGATTGAGCAGGTAACTGTGAGTAAATGAGTGGCACTGGGGGTAGACCAGTACCAGTTCGCATAATGCAACACAAAACTTGCACTGCAATTCAGCACTGTCTCTTGACAAGTCTGCAGCTCTGCAAAAATGTGCTAAAGATAACTACACAATTACTGCGGAATGCTGAAAAGAAAATAAGAAAAGAGGGATGACCAAATAAGCTAATAACAAACATTTGTTCAATAAATGATTTATTGAACACAAGTAATTGAACATAAATTTAGCTACCTGACAGTCATCTCATCATGAACTCTCTTGACATCAATTTGTTTAAAAAATGAATGCTCAGGCATGAATCAGCCAGTTTTTACCTCCATTCACACCACATTGTTGGTCAGCTATCGTAATGTTTTATCATAGATTAATGCAAAAACAGCAACGATTTTCCGCTTTCTAAGAGTAAGAATGTGTGTAGCAGTAAAAATAGTTTAGAACCTAGCACATGCCAGAGTCGAAGCAAAACGTCTCACTAACAGTTTTACAAGACTAAGATAACATAAAATTTATGTAGTTAAAATACTGCGACACATAAAAATGAGCAGCTAGTTGGCTACCTACCCATGTAGTAGCTGAGGAATTAGTACTCGAAATCTGGAGGATATCTCTAATGTTAACTCTGGGTCGATGAGTAGCTCTGATAGCTTGAGTAACAATTTAGACTTGGTGTTTTTTGTCCAACCTCGCTGAAACGATAAAAGTGAATATTCTATACGCCATGGACAAATCCGTCATTAGCCTACCATTTAGAAATGGTCTCTAAAAATATAATAAAGATTAAATTGCCACAATGTGTTGTCTTTTTGTTAGCAGGCATTTGACATTAAAAAATAGATTTTAATCTTTTGAACCCAATCTTCTTGTGTTGGCAGGGACATTAAACAACGAATACTGTCAAAATTTTATTTGCGAGTTATCTTCGTTACCTTCCCTAAATCGGTTATAACATCGCTGTGCTTGTTTAGATTGCTTCCACAAAACGTCCTTATACTTGAATCTAAACATAGTGGAAATCCTTCAGCCATTAGCCTTGTCAAATGGCCTTATACGAGAGATTTGGCAGTCGCGTAAATTTTTATGCGCTGCCGTTAAGAACTATTCGGCCAACGCTGAACATAGTGGAACATGTGCGCCGATTGTGACCTTGAAATTGACACGCTTATATACAAGGTGAGTAAACAAGTTACTCAATCTGTGCTTTTCGTCGAATCAATGAATTTAGCTTCCGTTTATACAGAGCGTTGTGCAACACGTACATGTATTTTGTATTGTCATAGACGTATTTTGTTCCCTAGAGTTGTAAGTCTTACACCGCATAGGGTATTTCCGCTTTTGATGGCGCTCATTCGTGATTTGGGTAGCAACCCCTAACAACGCTATTATTGTTTACATCTTGTTATTATTGCATGTATGTTTCTCCGTAATTTAATATAGGTAATGAATTTTTTGGGGTGCCTATTCATGTAATTACTTTTCTTCTAAGTTGTTGATTCAAGTTTTTTCCAGTATCTAAATAATGGTTGATACAATTATCGATGTCGGTTTTGTGTTCCAAAGGCAAGGAAATTTGTGAAAGAAGAAATTGAGAAATGATCAAGCAATTTATTCGAAGACCGCTGTACAGCAGTAGCCTATTACTTAAATAGGGTTGCGAAGTGATAGAAGTCATAATAAACAATCTTTTGAATTTTTTTCCCTCAGTTATCTCCCTCTTTCTGTCAATAGCAATATTTTATGGACATGTTTGTTTTCTTGTGGCAGCAAAAATACTTGTGATTCAGGCAGTCATATATAGTAATCCCGTCTTCAATTCATGGAAAGCTTTTCATATTGAATAGGAATTCCATCCTTTGTACCACATGGCTTTCGAGAACTCGAGCTATGGCTGATGTCATTTGTACTTGTGCAGGAGATCTCTCTTTAGGGATTTGGCTTTGCTGCTGATGCACGCATTTGATAATACGCAGGTGATAACTAATATGCAATTATATCACAATAAAAGGTTTTTTAGTAGCTATTCAAAGTAGAAGACAAATTTTTTGAAACTTTTTGTTAACCATCATTAATATGGGTATTGTTCTTGAAATAGGCAAGAACGCATAGTTTTTGCACAATTTTTTTTGCAGAGACTAGTATTTGCGTGTTCAATTTTTAAGTAATTTTTTGCTCAGCATTTTGGAAATGGAACTTTGTAGCTGTATTTAAGTTTTTTGTAAGCCGTTTGGAAGTCACTTGCATGTCGCTTGCAAGTCATTTGTAAATCGTTTGCAGGTCATTTGTTAGTCGTTTGCACGTTGTTTGCAAGTCATTTGTATGGCATTTGTAAGTCGTTTGCAAGTCGTTTGAGAGTCGTATGTAAGTCGTTTGTGCGGCATTTGCAAGTTGTTTGTAAGTCGTTTGCACATTATTTGCAAGTCATATGCAAGTCGTTTGTAAGTTGTTAGCAAGTCGCTTGTAAGTCTGTAAGTTTTTAAGTCGTTGGTAAGCCACTTTTTATTTTTGTATATTGACAGACGGCTGCACCATGAAAATAATCTTAATACTCACTGAAGCGTGCTCTATGTAATCGGATCTGTTGGCGCCATCACAAATTTTTTTAACTTTTCAAGCTTCCCATTTAAATAGGTTTCATGAGTCATTCAGTTTCTGTTACATCATCCTCCAGATGTCACAACAGTTATGATAAATTACACTTCTACTTGTTCTACGTAAATAAGAGATTATTTATGCAAATGATTATATGTTTAGCAATTGTTGTCGGATATTAGCAGAATTTTTGTCTGATAGAGGCTTCTTAAATTTATACTGCATGCTCTCTATGACACTCTGTAAGGGTATCATAAAAACCAGATTAATGCTATGATTCGTATATCAGTTATCATATAAGGAAACCTGTAAGAGGAACTTTCATGTATAAGCCAACCATAAAACACTATCTTGCATCATGGTATTTGTTCTTTATTCATTAAATGTATTAAGTCTCTCGATGGTTTAGTATTCAAAAGATAAGAAACAACAAGCATTCATTTTTTTAATTGGCAAAACATCCAAATCCTCAAGTAGCGCAGACCACTCAAGCCCAAAGAGATTTTTTGCTCGTTATGATTTCACTAATTACAGCAAACATATCAAAGTTATAATAGGTTTACAGTCTAATGAGTTTATTGTTAGAGTATATAAATTTTATAATTTATAGAACTATAAACTATATACAGTTTATAGTGATAAAAATTATAAAATTTATATAACTATAAACCTTGTTAATAGTTTTATATAAGAAAAGGAAATCCTTGCATTAGAGATACTAAACTAGTGTAATTCTTTGCTTCCTTTCATTTTATTCCATTAACATTATTCTTTAGTACAAACTAGATTGAATTATATAGGGTACGAAAATTAATTTATGTTTTCACTTAATATATTTGAGTTCCTATTGTCTATAATACTCAGTGAAACACATACACACATATTATAAGTCATTGTACTAAAAGTTGTATTATTGTAGAGCATTGTTAAGAGCTCTAATCTTTGTAAGTTGATCTTGTAAAACTTGTGAGGTATAAACAAAATATTTACGCGTACATGTACATGATAATAATAATAATTTTATTGTTATATGAGTGCCTAATTTTATAGCAACTTATATTTTGAAATTTAACCTTCTTTTAATCTTGATTTAATTTAATCAATTAATAATTAAATTTAATCTCGAAAACTTATAACTTGAAATATAACTTTTTTACAATCTTTGGTCACAAATAAATAGCAATGATCATGATGTGGAGGATAGCGTCATGCGAATAACAAACAAGTGAAGACAACTACAACACTCGAATTCATTTCAAAGCAAAATAAAAAGCACAATTTGCTCATTTTTATATAGACATGTATTAGTCTAACCAGATAAATACATACAAACAAGAATAAATGTTGACAAAGTCAGCCAAAGGTCAGATAGCTTACCAAAAGTACAGAATGTAATTGCACAACACCCAACCTCTAGTTATGGTTGCTGCCTCGCCACCTAGTCATACAGAGTCCATATGAGGAGAAACTATATTGAATTTGAGCTTGAGACATTTTATTGCTTTTATTCCTATACTATCAGTAAATTATTTTATATTCAATTAACCATATCACTATTGTTATTATTTTGTATAAAATTATATCACAGTTTCTTATAATTATCTATGATGTACAGCAACTAATCTCAAGGAGTACCATGCTACATGTTCATCATAAACAATCTTTTAGAAATGTCTAAACACACAGATTAAAGTCTAACCTTGACAATGTCTCACCACAAAACAATAATTCACCTATCGCCCTTTAATCAACACTTGTTTAAATTTTACATACCTAGGAAAGGCCACCTTTACAAAATCAGAAATATTCAAACGTTTCTATTTGACTGACCAAGTTCATACCACCAAAAGGTTTTGCTTTGCAAAAAAAGCAAATGATCTCATGCTATCACTTAAAATTCTAACATTCAAACTTAGCTTGTCGACCCTGATTATTGTTCCAAAAGCAACACATAATCACAGTTGACTTTGAAAGTGATGATTATCCAAGTGGATCAGGCATTTTTAAAACAATTCTCATGGTAAAGTTTTTTCAAATCCACTTTACTTGGTTTTTGGTAACTATCTAGTAAAGAGAGAGAAAGAATTATACTGCGAGGACACGCCTATAAATAAAGCCCATAAATAAAGCCTATAAATAAAGCCTATAAATAAAGGATGACAGTGGAGAGGCAGGCAAGTTTAGTACTGCTGAGTAAAGCGCCAGGCAGGAGCAGACATGTACTTGATTATTCTTTCACTCCTGCTCATAGAGACCTCAGAGCAAGCTAGCAGGTAATAAACACTATATGTTACATTATAAGCACATTTCTTGATTACTAGAGCAGATGCTCCTCTTCACTCAAAATGATGGTAAAACATCTTCTACCTACAAAATGTTGAAGTCTTTTGGCTTTTGTTTTATATTCACAGTCTATCTGCAAGGCAGAATTGAAACTTTTTAAGCTGTTACTTTTGATCTACAATGCCTATGACGTGCATGATATGCTGATAGATTTTTAAACAATGCGTAAAAATTACAAGTCGCTGATGTAACAGGGCACTCACCTTTTTATCGCTTTCTGTTGTGGTCATTATGTATCCACGTTTTCACACAAACATTTTATATTATTTACGAGCATTTTTTTTCACTCCATGATGTTATAATTTGAAAATGCAAGTTTTACTATCGTCATACATATACAAACACGCATAATATTGCAGAGAAATAAAGTTTGGAGAAGTACAAACTATATTCAACTTAACCGAAATTCTTCCTGTCAATGACAGCAAAATCTACGTCATTCAACGAGATCGAGACAACCCAGAGCAGTACCTTCTTGGTTTATTCAGCGGGATTGTCAGCTTAAAGCTATTTGATAGCAGCGCCAATACAACAAGAATATTAGCGGGTGACCTGCTTGTCAGTGGATATGCTAACGGAGAAGGGCTGACGAGTAGATTTAACGGGATATACGGGTTGGTACAAAGCAGCTTAGGCTACATCGTAACTGATTACTGGAACCACTGTCTGCGGCAGATAACTCCGATGTCAGCGGACGGTGGAAATGTCATCTGGCGAGCCTCTACTTACGCAGGGCTGTGCAAAGTGTCTGGATTCATTAACGGGGAGAAATTGAATGCAAGATTTAGTCTTCCAAATGGCTTGCTCGAGAAAGAAAATATTCTTTACATAACTGATAGCAAAAATCAAAAGATCAGAATGCTAGATATGGATATGGAGGAAGTATTCGATGTTCACGTGAGTGAAATAAACAAATTAGGACAGTTTGTATTTGGAGCCAAGGCAGATGAGTATTATGTCAACTCACATACAGGAATACTGAAGATTGAAGGGACAAAGGAGGCGTGGTTAGTTGGTTGCCGTGCACCAGAATATCAGCAGTTGGAAAGAGCTCAATTTAGTGCGGCAGGCTTTGGATATTTGACAGGCATTAGCAAGATGAACGAAGAGTTCCTGTTAGTAACAGATGCGTATACAGTAAAGGTAGTTGACTTGAACCAGCAAGTGGTTGATGTTATCTGCACAGGTAAGTTGTGCAGATATTCATGTTTGGTTATGATCCTCACAAATATTATCCCTGCAATCACAAGAAGTTGGCTTACATCTCTTAAAAATACTATGAAGTTTAGAGCCCCTAATTATTCGTTAGCATGGTGAAAAAAGGAAACTATCTCAAATTTGAACGACCAAGTACAAGAATAATATGCCCTTTGAAAAATACTAATTCAAAAGATAATAATCATATGGTGTAGTGCGTGCCCTTTCTAATACTCATGACCAATCATATCATGTTCTTTTTAGCACTCATATCCCATGATATCATGCCATTTCTAGCACTCATATCCCATGATATCATGCCATTTTTAGCACTCATATCCCATGATATCATGCCATTTCTAGCACTCATATCCCATGATATCATGCCATTTCTAGCACTCATATCCCATGATATCATGCCATTTCTACCACTCATATCCCATGATATCATACCCTTTCTATCACTCATAATATTGTAAAGAAAACTGTTGATTCCCTTTACTGCTACACAAAAATTATAAACATGGAGTGCAAAGCAATAAGATAAATATATATTTTTGAAATATATATAAATACATGTGATTAGTGTGTGCGCATACAACAGAACAACATGCAAGAGACTGCCAGCGATCTCTGTCTCCTGCATTCTTCTTGCCTCCTTTTATAGGTATACTTTTTAGCTTGGCTCCACCCATCGATCGTATCGGTCCATCGGTAGCATTGGCTGTTTTTACAGCCGAGTCTCCTGCTGTGCCGAGAATCGGCTTGGTTATATCTTTGGTCCTGGGATCAGCTAGGCAGCCGGCCCCGGTTTCGGTACTCTGCCGTCACAATATCTGGTTCTGTTTAGCAGCCATAACTTATGGTATCATGCCCTCTATAGCATTCACCATCCATGATATCATACCCTCTCCCCCAGCGCTACTGCATTATATCATATTAACGTTCAGCTGTAGCTAAATGTTATAGTTTACTGACAGTTGCATTTCAACTTGAATTAATAATCTATAACTTAGTTCACACGTATTTTAAGTTATCACCGTTTTACCAAATTTACTTGTTTACATCACTAGATGTTACTATTTGGTCAATGACAACAGTTGGTGTCATCAATGAGAATAATAATTTAATGCGTAACCTTAGCTGGAGCTTTATTGGTGAAAGTTAAAAGGAAATAACAGTAAACTATGATGAATGTATAATTGTGCAGATTCAAGTCCAAACTGTCACGCAAAATTTATTGCTGGAGAAAATGACGAATCAACCAGTAAGCATTCACGAGACGAGGATTAGGCTCACCAACATGCGGACATGAGTCAGTTTATTGTAGAATTATTAGCTTATAGGTATTTTATGTATAATGTTTATTTATAGCGTGTGACTAAGTTAGCCTAAAACTATATTGATTGATTGAGCACCAACCACTATATTCTTTTCACAAAGTCCTGTCACTAGATATTCAGAAAACTCTCGCCAATGAGAGTGATAAAAATAGCATCGATTGGTCAGGATCTACATGTATAACGCTAAAATCATTTCTTGTCACACAATGGCTAAGCTCAGCAATGTATCTGAACACTTAAACTGCCTAACTATTTATGATTGGTTGCTCTGCAGCCAATCATAACCAAAGTATTTGTACAGAAATAATTTGTGTTAGTAGCTGCACCATCACTCTCTGACATACTGTTAACCAAGAAAACCTAGTGACTGTTTGACTCCAAAGACAAGTTCAACTGTTCTTTTATTCTACTAGTTAACTATTTCCTGTTTTGTCAATGTCAATGAGAATCATTGATATTGACAAGAAAAACTAAAATTCAATGCACAATCTGGACCATATCAGTAGTGTTAGAAAAAATTATAACTTTCTCATGACCTTTCCTATTTAGGTTCAAGTTTTCCAACACTAGTACAAATTGACAAGCTACAGAAAAGTTGACTACTCTCAAATTTTGCCAGAGCATTTTTTAATAATGAGCTGTGTTAAGTTGGTAATAACTTTCATAAGTTTTGTCTTTCTCGTATGACATCTGCATCGCATTGACTGGATTAGACGCTATCTGAGAAAGATCACACTGCTGTCATGTGACCGTGATAGTCTTTAGCCAGTTCAGCTATCACTACTGCTGGCCTTGATACTGTCTTCACCGGTACTAACAAAACTGCAGCTGACGGGGCAGCATTACTGGCAACTAATGAGTAGTATGTGGTCAATGTCAGTGAAATCCTTTGGAAACATTTAAAAGTCTTACAGCTACTTAGATGCATGCAAAAGCAGTAGGCCTAGTAACAGAAAATATTTTAGGTTCAACTTGGAATTTTATGGTTTTATTGCCCCTTTGAGCAACATAGATCAGTCAGGATGGTGCCATAGTAGATTCTTTGCGTAATAGATAAATAAATATTAACTTTATTTACATCAGTCAATCACGTTTAGAAAAATTCGACCATGAGACAAAAACTAGTAAAATAAATTAAATTGTGTGTATTGAAAGAAAAATCTTTTTTGCATAACGCTGTTCTATATTGTATATTGGCAGTGTTGGTGTTTGGTATAGGTGAAGTGGTTCTGGTTAATAGCCTTTAAATTATTATTCTTTGCAAACAAAGGAAAGTAGGTCGGTCAAACACTAGAATTAGGCCAAAGTTTAAGGTCTTAGGCCAATGCTAAAATTTTAATGAATCTCTACAATGGAGTTAAAGTATACAGCACAGATCACGTAACCATATGAGTGTACTTAAAGGATAACTTAACAAAACTTTAGTTGATAGTTACAACAATTTTAAGTTGCTAAGATCAGTATTTTTCCTCTTCCTCCAACTGTTGTGTTGCAGGAGAACAAAGCAGGCAGGATGGCAATGTTAACAACTGTATGCTGCACTCACCGACAAGTTTAACAGTCATTGACAATGTAATTTTAATCGGAGAAGAGTCTGTCATACGTCAAATACCATTTAGTCTATCTAATACACTTGACGTCAATGGTAAGTTACTATGGAAACATAAACTTTTGTTATTTTGTCATAGTTGGCTTTTAGAACAACTTCAATTTTAATGTGTCTTGCAATGCCAAGTGCCAAAGGAGATAGGCACAATTAGTTTCAATTGAAGTCCGACAAACACATAATCTCTAGTTACGGTTGCTGCATCACTATCTAGTCATACATGAGCCTTTATAAAAAACCATTTTGAGTTTGAGCTGAGTTTAAAACATCCTATTGCTCATATTCCTATATCATCAGTAGACTGTTTTATATTAAAATGATCATACTATTATTATTTATTTGTATAAAGTTACATCACAGAATCATATCTTTATTCATGGCACGGAAAAAAACGAGTCTCAAAGAATCTTACCCTGAGACATTCTCATCATAAATAAGCTCTTGCTAAAGTCTAACCTATGCGTAGTTTCATTAACTTCTCTAGACATAGCTCAAGGTGTTGTAGTTCCTTCACCCTTAGCTTAAGCTCATTGAGCACAAAATTTTAGGATTTCTGGCTTCACATTCAATCTATGAAACTGAGTAACTAACAGATATGTATTATCATAGTAGCTAACAGATATGTATTACCTTAGTAACTAACAGACATGTGTTACCATAGCAACTAACAGACATGTATTACCTTAGTAACCAACAGATGTATTATCATAGTAACTAACAGACATGTATTATCATAGTAACTAACAGACATGTATTATCATAGTAACTAACATATATGTATTATCATAGTAACTAACAGACATGTATTACCTTAGTAACCAACAGACATGTATTATCATAGTAACTAACAGTCATGTATTATCATAGTAACTAACAGATATGTATTATCATAGTAACTAACAGACATGTATTACCTTAGTAACTAACAGACATGTATTACATTAGTAACTAACAGACATGTGTTACCTTAGTAACTAACAGACACATATTACCTTAGTAACTAATGGACATGTATTATCTTAATAACTAACAGACTTATATTACCATAGTAACTAACAAACATGTATTATCATAGTAACTAACATACGTGTATTACCTTAGTAACTAACAGACATGTATTACATTAGTAACTAACAGACATGTATTACATTAGTAACCAACAGACATGTATTATCATAGTAACTAACAGACATGTATTACCTTAGTAACCAACAGATGTATTATCATAGTAACTAACAGACATGTATTATCATAGTAACTAACAGACATGTATTATCATAGTAACTAACAGACATGTATTACCTTAGTAACCAACAGACATGTATTATCATAGTAACTAACAGACATGTATTATCATAGTAACTAACAGACATGTATTATCATAGTAACTAACATACGTGTATTACCTTAGTAACTAACAGACATGTATTACATTAGTAACTAACAGACATGTATTACATTAGTAACCAACAGACATGTATTATCATAGTAACTAACAGACATGTATTACCTTAGTAACCAACAGATGTATTATTATAGTAACTAACAGACATGTATTATCATAGTAACTAACAGACATGTATTATCATAGTAACTAACATATATGTATTATCATAGTAACTAACAGACATGTATAACCTTAGTAACCAACAGATGTATTATCATAGTAACTAACAGACATGTATTATCATAGTAACTAACAGATATGTATTATCATAGTAACTAACAGACATGTATTACCTTAGTAACTAACAGACATGTATTACATTAGTAACTAACAGACATGTATTACATTAGTAACCAACAGACATGTATTATCATAGTAACTAACATACGTGTATTACCTTAGTAACTAACAGACATGTATTACATTAGTAACTAACAGACATGTATTACATTAGTAACCAACAGACATGTATTATCATAGTAACTAACAGACATGTATTATCATAGTAACTAACAGACATGTATTATCATAGTAACTAACATATATGTATTATCATAGTAACTAACAGACATGTATTACATTAGTAACCAACAGACATGTATTATCATAGTAACTAACAGACATGTATTATCATAGTAACTAACAGACATGTATTACCTTAGTAACTAACAGACATGTATTACATTAGTAACTAACAGACATGTGTTACCTTAGTAGCTAACAGACACATATTACCTTAGTAACTAATGGACATGTATTATCTTAATAACTAACAGACTTATATTACCATAGTAACTAACAGTCATGTATTATCATAGTAACTAACATACGTGTATTACCTTAGTAACTAACAGACATGTATTACATTAGTAACTAACAGACATGTATTATCATAGTAACTAACAGACATGTATTATCATAGTAACTAACAGACATGTATTATCATAATAACTAACAGACATTTATTATCATAGTAACTAACAGACATGTATTATCATAGTAACTAACATACGTGTATTACCTTAGTAACTAACAGACATGTATTACATTAGTAACTAACAGACATGTATTACATTAGTAACCAACAGACATGTATTATCATAGTAACTAACAGACATGTATTATCATAGTAACTAACAGACATGTATTATCATAGTAACTAACAGACATTTATTATCATAGTAACTAACAGACATGTATTATCATAGTAACTAACATACGTGTATTACCTTAGTAACTAACAGACATGTATTACATTAGTAACTAACAGACATGTATTACATTAGTAACCAACAGACATGTATTATCATAGTAACTAACAGACATGTATTATCATAGTAACTAACAGACATGTATTATCTTAGTAACTAACAGACATGTATTACCTTAAAATTTCGACATCACATTTTTCATTGGTTAAACAGTTTGATACATTTTCAATTTATTAATAAGGAGGTTGCAGACAATATTTTTCAATTTCCGTGCATATCATTTTTACCACAAATTCAATTGAATTTCTTTTGGGATAAGTTTGGGTGCCACATGTCATTTTCTCAGATAGTTCCGATTATTGCTAAAATTGATATACAGTGAAACATGGATAACTCAAACTTCACGAGACCGAGCGAAAGTGTTTGAGTTATCAGAGCGTTCAAGTTATCAGAGCAAAGTCACAAGTGAATGTATTTATCAGTAGATACATATACAAACTACATGTACATGTATATATAAAACTAAAGTATAAGTTGTTTGTTGTAAGTTAAAGGGCATCTGATGTAGAGTTTTAAAGTATTTATCAGAAAGTATAGATATTTTTATACACTTGAGATTTGTGAGTTGTTTTAGGTGATGTAACCGCCAGAACTTTTTCAGATTAAAATTGGCAAAACCTAATCGCGGTTAAAACGCTCAGAAGACATTTTTTCTTCTGAGTGTTTTACTCGAGATCAATTTTGCCAATTTTAATCTTAAAACGTCTTGTCAGTCACATCACCTAAAACTGCAAACAAATCTCAGCCCAATAGAAAAATATCTATTCTTTCTGATAATTTTTAAAACTGGACATAAGTAAACATTTATGACCAATGCAAAAAAGCATGCTTTACATCTGATCAGTTGTTTCATTTAAAAAACTTATCAAGTGTAGTCTGTGACAAGGTATTTTTTTGACAAAGATCAACAGTGTGACTTATTGTAGAAATAGATTTTAAACAGCTATTATAGTCCTTAAAAACTTGTTAGCCTTTTCTAACAAAATTGGCCCATCGGTAGGTACGCCTTCACTACGCACTTGTCTAAACCAAGTCAATAATACACCATCCAAATCATCGTGCGACGTTGAACGATCTCTTAGCCTTGACGAATTTTGGTCACATATCGATCTTATTCTTTCTTTTTGTTTAATCCATGTTGACACTGTCCTTTTTAGAAGATTTTATCTTTTTGATAATGCTGATAGCTTTTGTCCTGCTTCGATTTCCTCGAGTACTTTAAGTTTGTCAGAAGGTTTCCACGCTTTTCTTTGCTTGCATGATGCCATCGTAAAGCGGATGTCTGTTGTAGCGGACGCCAAGCCACGAGCCTATTTGTGACATTTTATCTTTATAAAATATATATATCACTATATATATAATATCACTATTATATCAATATTATATCACTACCGCATATAATCACTGTTTCAATATGTATTTTGCATGCTGTGTCTATCTTTATTAAATTTTTATCGCTAATACCTTCTAACGTTTATAGCTTGGCCGTAACTAAGCGAACGTCTTAGTGACCCTATTAATCATTTTTATACGATTTCTTTTTCAGTTCCATTATACGGTACGGGGGAAATTATATGTACACTATACGCGTATAAAAAGCTCTTTCGTTAAGAAAGCAGAGAAGTCTCAGCTCCGCGACTAGTGGAAACTCCTTCGAAATAAATTGAACAGAAACCACATTTGTGAATTCGGCAAAAAACTGTTCGAGTTAACGGTGCCGAGGTCGAGTTACATAAAGCCATTTATCATTGCGTGGGAACGGACCAAGCAAATCCATTCGAGTTAACCATGTGTCCGATATATCCGAGGGCGAGTTATCCATGTTTCACTGTATATGATTTCATTATAGAATTATTAAAACAACTAGTGAATAGTGCTCGCTCTACTACTTTGAAAATGCTGTACTTGTTATTAAATGCACAACAGTTATAAAAAGTTCACGCATCAAAATCTGTTGTTTGTTTTCCTATAATACCAACTATTAGTTGAAATATTGCTATAGTTGAAATCTTCAAACTTAAAGCTGTCATTGACTTTATAATTAAATTGTCGAAAAAACAATTCTGAAAGTTGAAACATGCATTCATTATCACACCCTTCCCTGGTAAAGGTAATGACATCACAAACACTCACAAAAAATCTTATCTAAGCCAGATACTGAAAACAACAGGCTCCACGCTCTCGATTTTCTTTGTATTTGAAATTGTGACCTAAGTGCATAAAAAAGAGAGTAAATTAAACATTGAGTATGGTTGATGACATGTGAAATGATTTGTCATATGGAACCATTCAATGTATATAACATATATGTGTATTATATATATAAGTTTCATATACGAAAGTTGCAGCGGAAAATTCCATTACCTCAGCTAGTAAAAGCGAATCTCCAGAAGAGCCAGAACTGGAGTGTGAACGGCCTCCATTCATCTCAAAGTCTTGGTATGAGCAGTTGGGCGCGTATCCAATTGGTGCGACAGTCGTCTATCAGTGTCAGGATAGCTATACCGCGACAAACATATCCAACAATAGGCTGGTCTGTGCGCCAGTGCAGGGTGACCTCGTATGGGCAGGAAAATACATTGAATGCAGCCCTTCCAGGGCTTTATGTAAGTCAGCTATTGGATAAGTGTAGCATTATTAAGTAACACTATCCATCAGAGTAGGTGTAGTATTATTATGTAACACTATCTGTAAGAGTAGGTGTAGGATTATTAAGTAACACTCTTCATCAGAGTAGGTGTAGTATTAATTATTAAGTGAGACTATCTATCAGAGTAGGGGTGGTATTATTAAGTAACACTCTCCACAAGGGTATATGTAAGATTGTTATTCACACTAATCATTGGATAGGCGTAGGATTGCTAAGTAACACTAACCATTGGGTAGCTGTAGGATCACTGATTACACAAATTAAGTAGGAAATGGCTAATCGAAAGTCAGAGCGTATCAAACAGGAAAACATAGCGTACCAGGCAGGATGGGAAACAATGGCAGAGGACGCCAAAATGAACACTAGGACTTACATCTAGAGTTCCTACATATGCAGATGTTTTTGCATGTTTTTATGTTATTGTATTCTTAGCAAGTTAATTGTTGCTTATCAGTAGTTTTCCTTAAGTACTTTCAAATGTTTGTGGCAGTGTTTCGAAATATTCATCACAAATGCTTTGGGAAATCTATAGGCTTTTGTCTGTATCAAACCCCTATCTCCTCTCCTTTGCTCTCTCCAAAATAGTTACCAACACATCTGGACTGTTATTCACAAGCAGCATAGACAGCTTTTATTATCATTATAAATTTTAATTGTGATGTTTCTTTGACACACAATCTGAGAGCATTACATTCGCTTTATCTTTCTCCATGTAATAGGTACTTCTAAGTTCTTTAGCCAAGCTTGTGGTGGAAAATATCTGTTTTTTTTTGTAGTTGCTACCATCATTCTGTCTATCGTCACAGGAATATCCCTGATCACATTGACGGTTGTAGTAATCAAAACACGTGCCACCCGATGTGGCAGTGGTACTCCAAAATCATCAGACTCAAATTCACCATCTTTTCGATCATCACATAATACTCAACTGCCTAATATTCCCACATCCACCGTTGGTGAATTTTATGAAACAGTTGGAGATCGAACGGTAAGCACGCAGTATCTTCAACCACGAACAAAAGATGGCAGAAAGGATGATGAGTACATTTGTCCTACAGGATCGTATGACTACGATGATATAAATCTGACATAATTCCTAACAACTCACTAAGTCACGTATGATATTTATGTGCTAGAAAAAATGCTACCTTATGTGACTATTATATAAATGCATGCTTGTAAATGTCTCTTTTTAATTATATTACACAATTACTATTTTTATTGTGAGAAACAAATTTCAACTAAAAAGTAGTACTGGCTATGTATTGTATAACAGTCTCAAAATTTTTTGACAAAATAAAGGTTCAAAAGCCGTAAGAATATACACAAACCTCCTGTTATATGTTCTTGTGTTATGGTGCTGATTATAGTAATACTTATATAGTACCTGTTTCATGGGAATCTTTTATTTTCCTTTGTGATGCACTCAACTAAATTCTTCCATACCAGCATTTTCCAATATTTCCAACTTTTTTTGGCTAAAATCATCAACTGGAGTACTACTTACTAAAGAAATAAAAAGTTGTTCTTTCATTTTATAACTCTTCTGTTACTTTAGCAATAATTTCGAAGAAAGTTAGTTGATCTTATAGAAGCATGAAGTTACAACTACCAGTAAAAGTATGAAGTGATAACTACTAGTAGAAGTATGAGCTGATAACTATTAGTCGAGGTATGAGGTGATAACTACTAGTAGAAGTATGAGCTGATAACTACTAGTCGAGTTGTGAGGTGATAACTACTAGTAAAAGTATGAGGTGATGACTACTAGTAAAAGTATGAGTTGATAACTACTAGTAGGAGTGTGAGATGGTAACTACTTGTAGAATTATGAGGTGATAACTACTAGCAGAGGTATGAGATGATAACTACTACTAGAGATGTGAGATGATAACTACCAGTAGAAGCATGAGGTGATAACTATGTATAGAAGTATGTGGTAACTGCTCGAGCACAGAAATACTGACGCCGTTCAGCTTTGCATTCACAAATTCTGAATGTATTGACAGTCTAGTTCAGGTCATCAAATATAATAGCAGCATGTATTAGCGCTTAACAGAACAAACAAGTAATCATGTAAAATTAAGGCTTCCTCACACTACCAAGAATAATACCTGTAATTCCACTAAGCCTTGAGCATTTTCTGGTTCATGACTGCTATTGCCTTTTCAGCAGTTCACACGGGTATTATAATGATTAAGGTAGTACTTGACCCACATCCCTTTAAGACTACACTGCTCAGGAAAATATATTGAAAATATGACATATTAAGTGAGTATGCTGGCAGCAAAATATGCTAAAACAATAACATTTAATATAAGTTAGAAGTACAAATTGATTTTTGTTACTGTTAACAATGTTGCTGCAAACCAACATTTACCAGGACCAAGAATCATTACTTTCTAGAGCTTATGGAGTGACTAGGTGAAGTCGAGCATTGCTAAAAAGGCATTGTTGCTAGGATACAGATGAACAGAACAAACGTTTATTTATTTTTTACTGCATGCTGCACCTTGTGAGAAACAGCTTGCAGGGTACTCATTAATCGGTTGCTATAAAACAAGTGTTTTTAGACCCGAAGCGTTACATATAATGCTTGTTGCATTCATTAGTATTCAACCGTGGACTCCACTTTTATGAATATTGAAGTTATAGGTTATTTTTTATATGGCATAAAAATTACTTTTTTACCAATTTTATCATTTTGTTTCAGGTTTGCCTCTTCATTGGGGAGAACAAGTATGCGTTGTTTTTCTACCATACGTAAAACTCTTTAGATGTAATCAGATCAGTGCCTGATGGAACACAATATACAGTACAGTAGTACAGTGCTTGTATAACTAACAAACTGAACAATACAGTACTTGTATAACTAACAAACTGAACAGTACAGTGCTTGTATAACTAACAAACTGAACAGTACAGTGCTTGTATAACTAACAAACTGAACAGTACCGGACTTGTATAACTAACAAACACTAAATAGTACAGTACTTGTATAGCTAGCCAATCCTGAACACTGTAGTTCTTGTAGGCCTATGATAAACAAGCCCAAGTCAACATCTAGGAGATATGTAATTTCTCATTTGAAACAAAATGCACAACATTTTTTTATGCAAAGATCGTGTAAAACGCAAATGTTTAAACATTTTACCCATAAAAAACATTGCCCATCAGTCATTGTGATTTTCTCTACTCAACCCATAGACCTATTAACTATACAGTTAATATTAACTGTATAGTTAATAGGTTTATGACTCCACCTAACTGTAGTCGAAAATCAGTTTTTGAGATTAATTTACACAAAGATATGTAAGACAAAGTAAATATTAACGGTGAGGCTATAATCATTGACTTTTTATAGGACTCAGTATAGCATGCATTCATAGGACTCAGTATAGCACGCATTCATAGGACTCAGTATAGCATGCATTCATAGGACTCAGTATAGCATGCATTTATAGGACTCAGTATAGCATGCATTTATAGGACTCAGTATAGCATGCATTTATAGGACTCAGTATAGCATGCATTTATAGGACTCAGTATAGCATGCATCCATAGGACTCAGTATAGCATGCATTTATGTGTCAGACAACAGAAACTCCTGAGAAACAACTTAATTTTTAGTTGGTTTTTATGACGTAAAAGAACTTTCAATATTTTGAAAGTTGCTGACTTTCAGCCCCAGCACCTTGATTAGACATGCTATTGTGTGTTGAGAGCTGCATCACTACTTTTATGACTAATATTTGATAAAATATTTACATAATACATGTATATATTTTTTCCTTTCTTCATTGTTACCAATTTCAGATTGTTTACAATCAATGCAAATCAAGTAATATAATATAATACAATTTAATTTCCTGTTGGAAGTTTGTTAGCACCATCGTAATATTTTTATGCAGCTGTGAAATCTTATTACTATTAATGCAGCTCGTATGGCCTTCAGTATAATTAATAAGGTTACTGTTTGGCGGAATGAAAAATAAATGAGGTCAACTCACTGCTGCCCAAAGCTTATTTCTCTGCAGCGTAATTACATGAAACATGGCAAATAATATAGCAAATGACAAGTTTAACGATGTACCTGCTAAAACATTGCTCCAAGTTATATCGATAGTGATATTTACTAGTATTGGTCATTTAGGAGCTAAGAAAAATTTCTATATAAATCAATGACTCCTCAAGCATTTTCTAAAAGTGATGGTTTTTAAAGAGTGGAAACTTAAAGCTGCTTTAGCCATATTGCTCGCAGTGAATGCTTTCATTCATGGCTAAACAATAATTACCTATTGATTGGTTAGTCAGAGATGCTTATTTGTGTCCATATGTATACCATATATAAGGCTCAGCATGCGAGTGGGTGCATACATAAATATTATACCTACATAAGTTGCATTTAAGCATGACGAAACAATATTTAACTAGCACAAGCCACCCATGTGGGGCAAACACTACTTCAGAACGGCAAATATGGAGCACAGTTGAAACAATCAGTAATGTAGAACCAACCAGCGAAGCGGAACCAACCAGTGAGGTGGAGCCA
Organism: Watersipora subatra; assembly: GCF_963576615.1. Taxonomy (NCBI): domain Eukaryota; kingdom Metazoa; phylum Bryozoa; class Gymnolaemata; order Cheilostomatida; family Watersiporidae; genus Watersipora; species Watersipora subatra. Next base: position 55,225,619 of record NC_088716.1, read on the forward strand.
ACCAGTGAGGTGGAATCAACTAGTGAGACGGAACCTTCCAGCGAAGTCGAACCAACCAGTGAAGCCGAACCAACCAGTGAGGCGGAACCAACCAGTGAGGCGGAGCCAACCAGTGAGGCGGAACCAACAAGTGAAGTGGAACCAACCAGTGCGGCGGAACCATCCAGTGAGGCGGAACCAACAAGTGAAGCGGAACCAACCAGTGAGGCGGAACCATCCAGTGAGGCGGAACCATCCAGCCAGGCAGAACCAGCAAGTGAAGCCGAACCAACAAGTGAAGCCGAACCAAGCAAGTGGGTCACAGATAGCTCATTTGCGGAACCAGAAATTTCTGCTTTTCCAGAAAGTTTTATCACACTTTCAGCTGAGCCAGAAGTGTCTAGCATTATGGCTGAGCCAGAAGCTATCTCTGAACCGACAGCTTCAATAGAAAGTATCCTCATTCCAACTCTGCTTTTGCTCCTACTGATCATTGCTGGTAAGAAACTCATTGCATATAGGGAAGCAGTTTCACAACAATTGCAATAACCATTTGAGTGCGTAATGCAAAATGTGAAATTAAATTTAAGTTAAATAAAACTATTAGCTGGTTTTGCAACTTTTGCAAAATTAAATAGTAATTTTATAGCTATATTTGGTTCTACAAAGTAAACTTGGCTCATTTCACTTTCATGAAGAGAAAGGACACCTTGTGAGTTGCATGGTAGTTCAATCAGGCAGACGGAAAATTTCAAATGGAAACCAAGTCATGTTTTTATAAATCTTAAATCTATATATATATTTCTCAAAGTTGGTCGTATGTCGTCTGTAGGTGCGTCTAGATATAGCGCGCGTTGATTATTTTACCGCTGCGGCCACGCCTTACGATGCCCCTATTGAGAAATATTTTTCGTAAGGTCTGATTACTATATCTGGGGACAAGACCAATTCTTCTCACGCGGACAATTATATTGTCTCCGTATCGTATTGTTATATTCAAAGTTTTGAGGGATAGCTTCTGGTGGAACAGTAACCTTTTTTGTACACACACACACATCTATTCAAGAATTTTTATTATTAATTCTACATATTTAGGATTTTTATTTTGTTTTCTCAGTTCGTATTGATTGTATCATTACCGAATCATCTTTTATTGTAATCATAGCCAAACCGATTTAATTTAGCTATTACTTGCTAATTATTTCACATTTACATCTAAACCTTTTTATAGTCGTTTTATTTTGTTAAATTTATTTGACCAGCCCAAAACATTTTCCTCATGAGATAAAGTTTAAAAGTTAGAATGGCAAATGTTGTTATATGTTAAATACAAATCAATTTTCTGACCAAAGACTTTTTTATTACCTGGGCAACGCCGGGTAGCTCAGCTAGTTTTATATAAAGAAACATTAACTTACATGTATCTAATAATAAGTTTGTTAAATATATCACAGTTGTTTTTTATTTTATATGGTAAAAAACATTTTTGCAACTATATTGGTTGCAACAGAAAAAATTATTTGATTATAGTTTATTTGTCACATCTTATTTTGATAACCAGTATTAATTGAACTAAATAAAAATGATGATTATTCTTGAGGTAAAATGATTAGAAATCAACTTTTGCTCCAAAATTTTATTTTATATTTACATAATGAACCTACCAACTATAAAGTGAATAAAAAGTGACCTTTACCAAGTTGAGTTTTAAACCCTCCTTAATTGCTAAACCTTATATAGTCAGTTTTAATGCTAAGTCATCATTTCCGATACACAAATATGTGTTTAGTAGACACAAACTGAACTGAACTATTGTCAAGTTGCCATGACTTATATAGACACACTGAGTACTTCCTCAGCACTCATGATAGTTGCTTTCTCTCTAAACAAGGTTTGTTAAGAATGCTACTCGGAATTGTGTTGCAGCATTGTTGCTTCTCTTTCCGCTGCCGGAGCTTTTTGTTACATTTGTAATGATGACGTTACTGAGGCAGTGCATAGAAATTCAACCATGACGAGGCAAAAAAATTAAAACGAGTTTATTGAAGTACCTGCTAAAAGATCGTCAGATATTTAGAAATGGATTTCTTTATTTGCAATTATCATCCACTTTCTTTTCTGCATTTTCTTTTACATTTGCATACAATTGCTGCATAGAACTTTTTCCGCTATAAAGATGCTCAAACATAGTATGCTTGTTGTAATGTCTATTTTTTGTAGTAGGGAAATGTTCTCCATTGAACAACTGCTAAAATTAAAAAGGCACCTAGTTCTCATTGCAATAAAGTATTTGATTTAGCTATAAATCAATACGATGCGTGTGTGAATGTAATTTGATGGAGAATTAGCTCAGATTTCCCATCTTATGCATAAAGTCTTCAGGTATTCAAGCTGTTGATGCATCTCTTCTTATTTTTGACTGAAAATAAGGTGAAGGGTAAGAATGTTTGATAAAGTTCACAGCCATGGTCTGTTGGTAAGGTGCGCTCTGGCTTCCATCGTTTTACATTTTAGGTTAGAAAACTAAGTCTTTAAAAGGAGATTGATCTGATGGCCATCTATGACAAGATGCTTCACCTGAATGTAGCAAGATATTTAGTGAGCAGATCAAAATATTGGTTATAAGTACCGCAATGGGACACTGAAAAATAATTGACACGTAAATGAGAAGAAGAATATGAGACATTTGAATTCCAGATACGAATACTTGATTAGATAGTACTGCTCGGCTTAGTTCAGAGAGCAGGCCGTGTTTAGTGTCTACCTTACCTGTGAAAACTGGGTCGGGGTTCAATTCTAGGAAAGGCCAGAAGTGACAGAAATGGCATCTTACCTTAATAGCTTTTTGCAATTGGGCAAATGTCCAGTTGATGAGGCTCCTCGCCAAGTGTGGAGCCATTGTATGTGCAAATATACTCTTAAAACATACATAGTATCTGCCTACAGCAAGCAAAGCAAACAAGGTCATTCTTCAAGGAACTGACCAGACTTTAACAATACGTTATTTTCATTGAAAGCAATTGCCTCACCTCGCAATCTTACAAATTCTTATTAAGGAATAAATTTTAATTTCTGAATAAGAACATGCACCTGCTTTATTATGCAAAACAAACTTTAGTTCAAGCCAGGTGTGTAAACATTTTCATATGACAATCTTTAAATTCTATTCATGTATTTGGTACGCAGGTATGTTCATTTAATTGGTGGGCGCACAGGTATTTTCATGTAATTAGTAGGTGCGCAGGTATATTCACGTATTTGGATGCAGGTATATTCACGTATTTGGATGCAGGTATATTTGGGTTGGTGATAAAACGACGACATCTGGCAAAGAACAAACTGAAGTACAAAGTTCTTCATGCTTTCAAACCACCAGGCAGTTTTTGTCCTTCAGAGAAATTCCTCTCGGCATTTGATGAGGAGGTCCTTGAACACAAGGAGCACTTCTATAACCGCGGCTCAGGTAATTACATGTAGAAATAATCAGAGGTTATAACAGGGGTAAGGTTTACTGTTTACAAGACATGTGTATTTTACAGCAGTTTAGTTGTGGATATGCTTGGGCCGTGGAAGTTAAGATGCCTCAAAATCTATAAGAGATGAAAGGCCACTTTTGAGATATTGAGAAATAAATCAATCCATAATTTGACAAAAGATTATTCTAACTCTTATTTTTAAAGACAATCTTGAAGCTTCCGTATTAGCTTGATATTATATCATCTTAACAAATTATAAAATCCATTTTTGAAAAATTTAGACTTAATTTTTTAAATTTATTTTCAGCTTCACTAGAACTTTTAGCAAACAAAATCAAATACAGCCCGCAGTGCCAAAAACTACCATAACTTCCCATAATGTCCTCTAGAGATGACCAGCCAAAAGAGTTAAACGGGGTGGTGAGTAGGGGCATAAATCCTAGGATGCTTCCCTTAAATAGTATGACCATTTCTTTTTCAAAGATTGCATCACAAATTTCTTTTCAAAGTTGTTTTTGTGGTCCCAAGCCAGGCATAAGTGTTTTTAAAGGCTCAGCGTTTAAACGTAAAATTTTCCTGCACGTGGCACGCAATGTTAAGCGCAGCAAAACAGAGATTGATGAGATAATGCAGGGAGGCTTGTATTGATATGGCTGATTACAGTGCATTTTAACTAGACTGAGTGTTTGTATTTAAATTAAGTAGAAATCGTTGAGTGCAGAATCAAAGAAAACTCATCTACACTTTGGCGACCATAACTGTGGAAACGTAAACAGTCACTCATCAATTTAAGGCCTTAATATCAATACCTTGAAAGTGAGACTCACTTCAACTGGCCGTTTAATGTTTACGCAGCTCTCTTATATACTTCCGTCTGCTATATTATCTTTTAATAGAAATGTGTTTACACACTCTCAACTCAGTTGATTGAAAACAGGAATAGCAATTGTCTCTGCAGCAGCACTCTACATCAGATTTCCAGAGACTTTAGCCAGGGATGATATTACCAATTAAAACCAGAAGAGACTTCTGATGACCAAATTTAATTGTTGTTCAATTGCTAACTACTAAACACACAGTTTAAGCCGACACTTACCAATGATGACCAGCACTGGCCAATACTGACCAACAATCACCAATGTTGACTGACCCTGGCCAACAACGACCAACACTGGCCAACAACGGCCAACAGTGAATAACGATGACTGACACTGCAATACTAGCCAACAATGACCAATGCTGACCATTCCTGATCAACATGACCAGCGATGATCAAAGCTGGCCAACAATGATGAACACTGACCAACAGTGACCTATGCTGACTAATAATAACCAATAATGACGGATAATGACCCCACAATGACCGACACTGGCCAAAAATGCCCAGCAAGGACTACCATTGACTACAATGACTAACGCTGGACAACACTGGCCAACACTAACCAGCACAGGCTGCTTTTCCATCACTGGTCGCCACTGGCCATCACTGATCAATATTGATCAATCATTCACTAATGACCAGCATTGACCAACACTGACCAGCCATAATTACTGACATCAGGCACAAATGCTACAGCTTAGGTCGTGAATGTACAAATATGTTTGCAGTTATTCAGCTTGTGTAAAAGAATATGTAAATGTGTTTTTCATAATCTGTAGTGCATTTCATAGATCGGTGTGGATTTTGTAGACCTGATGGGTCTGGCAAGCCCCGCCTTGCTTTCCATACTACAGGCTCCTCTTGTTCTTCTTCTCTATCCTACACTTACAAAGATTATGTGGCCAACTCTTGATAGCCCACCCAATGTCAACGATGCCATAGCATGTTTCCTCATGCCAGCAGGTAACCTGTTTCCTCATGCCAGCAGGTAGCAGAGCATGTTTCCTCTTGCCAGCAGGTAGCATGTTTCCTTATGCCAGCAAGTAGCATAGCATATTCTCTCATGCCAGTTGGTAGCATAGTATGTTTCCTCAAGCCAGCAGGCAGCATGCTTCCCATGCCAGCAGATAGTATAGCATGTTTCCTCATGCCAGCAGATATAATTGATATACAAATGTACTTGATCTTCGAGAGGCTGCTCACGCGTGTATACAAGTCAGTGATCACTGTATTCTTTATACAGGTCTTGTATATGCAACGGTGTTTGGGTCAGCTTTTGTGACAGCCGCGGATAAGCTTGCCAACCTGCAGGCTAAGCTTGTCTCTGAAATAAGCATGCTGGATCAAATCTATACTCTAACAGCTAAGCTTGACCTTGACAGAAAACAGAAGATGAAAATTTGTAAGGTGAGTTTCCTTAGCAGGATGAGAACAAACGGCAGTTGAAATCAGTACCAGGATTGCATTACTTGCTGTTAAATATTCTTAATGTACTATTAACTGCTGCTTACGTTAGCAGTGTGCTTATAAATCAATAAGTTGTTTATTTATAGTAAACTTCTGACAATGCAATATGTTGTTCATACAGTAAAAGTTACAAACACTGGTGTGCATAGACATAGACAGCATGTGCAGAGACAGCATATATTTTGTGTTGCTTCGCTTTACATAATTTTTGGTTCTCACTTCTTGCGTGTATGTACGTATGTATGTGTGTATGTGTGTGTATGTATATACATGTATGCACGTATGTATGCATAACTTTTCATTGACATTGTAAACATCAAAAAAATGGTATTTTTCGTTTTCTGTCAAAAAATGGAAATACATAAATCAGGAATTATTGAGTGAGATAGACAGAAGTGCTTTACAAGTTGGTAGTCTAATAGTATTGTAGAGGAGTTGAATTAGGGAATTGAAGATTGTAGTAACAGAAAGTTCATAAACTTAAAAACATACGATAGTGGATGTAATTGTGTGGTGGTCGATCACTGTGGCCAGGGCCGAGAATGAGAGGACTGCCGACACCGAAATGACTGACTCCAGGACCGGACCCCTACCCAGTTCTTGGTAATCAAATAAAATCCAAATAAAAATAAAGTAAATTCTTGGTAATACTTCCGGCTAGCGGAGGGTCAGCCCTACAACCGAGGGGTAGAGCCAAGCCAAGCCAGAAGCTATATAAAACGCTGCAGAAGCGACCAAGAGTAGAGCCCCTAGAAGTCACACACTGTGCAGTTAATTATGGTTGATGGCATATCTGACTGTATCGTTATACATATATATATGTAATATATATATATATTACATATATGTAATATATATATATATATATATATATATATATATGTTACATATATATATTATATATATGTTACATATATATATTATATATATATCTTTATACATGTATATATTTGCTGCAATATATACTCTTAATGCCTTGTACTCAAATGGTCTATTTCTTGGGAGGCAAGTAGAGGAACTCGGTCAGTTCCTTTACCGCTTGTTGGAGTCCTGAAGTAGAAAATGATGTTTGTCATATGTGTGGAGAATAGACACAAATACTCTGAGCATAGTTTATGTAGAATTTCGAAATCTGCAACACTAATGCAAAAACGAGCAAATTTGAGAAAGGCAAAATGCTCAAAAGTTTTGTGATGTGATTGGTGGAAGCGTGGTAAGCTGGAATATGTGATTAGTAGTACACAAGTTTTAGAATTGATTTCTGTAAAAAGAATATTCTTTTTTGCTGTCGGTATGGTAAGACAGGAAAAAATATTTATCAATGCCATTGATCAGAGGAGATTGCCTAAATTGAAAAGAAACCAGCAGTGATGTATTTTTGTTTATGAAATATCTCCATTGCCTCAAAAGAAACAGCTATGAAAACATCCACGTTTATGATATAGAAGTCTGCTCATTAATAAGGTAGTTGCTGTGAACATAAGAGGGAAGACGAATTCAACTACTACAAAAGGCGCTATTACATCTAACACTAAGGCTGTGACAGGTGTCTGCAATAATGTATTCTGGTCTAACATAGTGTGTTTTACAGGCAGTCAAGACTGAAGCAATCTACATGCTCATTCAGATGCAAGGAAGGAGAGTGGATAGCTTTCAACACAAACCTGAAAGAGATATTAAAGGTACTTGTCACCATGCAGGGTCAAGGAAGCTGATGCCTAGGCATATCTAGCCTCAGGTCGGCGCTTCCCTATTCGCTTTCTCCGTTGAACACCCTACAACTGTCAAGGGCAATCTCGTACCCCTTCGTTTGATTGAAACAAAAAAGGGTCCATAGGGTAGATAACCTATACTTACAGTCCAGATTAGGATGATAGCTTGTACTTACAGTATAGATCTGATTGACAGCTTCTACTTACAGTGCAAATCTTATTGACAGCATGTACTTACAGTGCAAATCTGATAGATAGCTTGTACCCACAGTCCAGGTTAGGATGACAGCATGTATTTACAGTACCGATCTAGTAGATACTTAGTTGTATTTATTTAACTTGTACTCACATTTCAGAGTAGATAAATAGTTTGTACTTACAGTGCAGATTAGATAGATAGCTTGTACTTACAGTGCAGATTAGAAAAATAGCTTGTACTTACAGTGCAGAATAGATAGATCGCTTGTACTTACAGTGCAGAATAGACAGATAGCTTGTACTTACAGTGTAGATTAGATAGATAGTTTGTACTTACAGTGCAGCTCAGATAAATAGTTTGTACTTACAGTGCAGATTAGATAGATAGTTTGTACTTACAGTGCAGCTCAAATAAATAGTTTGTACTTACAGTGCAGATTAGATAAATAGCTTGTACTTACAGTGCAGAATAGATAAATAGCTTATAATTACAATGCAGAATAGATAGATAGCTTGTACTTACAGTGCAGATTAGATAAATAGCTTGTACTTACAATGCAGAATAGATAGGTAGCTTGTACTTACAGTGCAGCTTAGATAAATAGCTTGTACTTACAGTGCAGACTAGATAAATAGCTTGTACTTACAGTGCAAATTTGGGAGATAATCAATTCACTGAGGACCCTGCCTGCTAATTCTGCTAATTCAAGTGATTACATAACTCAGTATATGGTCCAGCACATCCTCAACCATATGATGTCCTTGAACAGCATCTGCTCAGATGATAACGCTGCCCTCAAGGCCAGGATACACCCAGTCAAGTATGCTTAAGCATCTGTTGCCAAACATAGGAGCCAGTTTTAATATGGCTGACATGCTATTGGGTGCTATTAGAGCTTCATGATTTCCAATAATTACCAGCTTGATAATCCATTCAGAAATACCGATATTGCAAATTTGCAAATTTTGTATTTATAAACGATTTGTGATATAGCGCTATATTATAATTATTGGGAACGAACTGAATGTCAAGTTCATGATATAAGGAATCAGAAAAAAATGCAATTTGAGAAGTCTTTCTTCTCAGAAACAGACAACTACTGACATCAGACAGCCTTTGCTAAATGAGAAGATCAATAAGATTTAGTGGGTCACATTAGTAACAATGACCAGGAGGCACTTGTATCGGAGCACTGGTAAATACTTTCTGGCAATGGTCAAACTCTAAAAAATAAAACTTGTTAAGTAGCCACCCACATTTGCACCAAACCAAAACATTTGCAGCACAAAAGTGTGAGACTGACAAACTCTTTGTCCAAATTGCATTCCCGCTGTGGAAGAGGGTCGAGCCATGCATCACCTATCCTATAAGCAATAGCCAGCAGAGGGAATGGCATTGAACTAAACAGAAACCTTATAAAAACAACCTCGTCGAGATGCTTTCAAAGACAGATTTCTTGACCATGCAACTTAAACTCTGCTAAATTTCCACAAGGTTGATGAGAGACTAGATACTTTTCTTTACATAAAAGCAATTTTAAAAACTTCAAGAAACATACCTATTGATTTTTGTAAAAGTTGAACATCAGCTTTGAGGCAGTACAGATATTTGGTGATTACTTGATAGAAAATAGATGCTCAATTGAGCTCCGTTTATTTTGATATAGTTTCATCAATGCACATAATGAAAAAGTAAAACGCCACAAGAGAGAACAACTCCCACACCGTAATATATCACCTTATTACAGATGGATCTTTCTTGAAATTCTCGGATTCTTTTCATTCTTTGGAGTAGCACTGATAGAGACTCAGTCAACTGTGTTGTCTCTCTCCATCTGCATGATCACTGTCTTCTCCATTTCAATCTTATGTTTCGTCATCGCTGACCTTGATAATCCATTCAGCGGCTTCTTCCGACTTGATTTGGGTCTGCTATCTGAAGTCACAGCCCGAGGTGAACGAATGTACAATAACCTGAAATCTGGTAATTAAATACTAAACACCTTTTCTATTACTAGAGTAAAGCTATAAGCTATCATAACCTGTCTCTTAATTGTATGTTAGTGAAGGTTGGATGTGTTACTAAGACATATTTGGTAGGGTACTGCATGTACTCATATTATACCTGGGTGTCATATAGGTACTTCGGTACTTAAGTCATTACGTACTATTTTAGGTACTTGGTCTAAATGCCATTTTTAATGAGTCCAAAAGAGGAAGTAGATGGAGTTCAATATGAGCAAGTGAAGACTTGATATCATTGGGTTGTTAATCAGCCTCTGATTAGCATAGCACTATATTGTTTAGAGCGAGTTCATTCAACTACAGGTTGTGTGAAACCTTTTAATAGTGATGAATTTTATTGATTTGGAATAAATTGGAAAGATAAAAGACTCGCATATGCAAAAACTAGCATTAAAATTAGGAAAATTAGATTGAATAAACTGTATTATGCAATGATATAGTTTATATGTATTATTTAATGCAAAAACTAGTTTGTGCTGGATCAATAGTTTTTCAATAGCTAATTTTTTAGCGTTGGCACATGATGACAGCTGCGTTCTACTTATTGGTTAACAACATTGGAATGGGAAAATGTTTAATAGACTCTTACCTGCAAGTATTTAGTGAATCTTTGATGAAGGTTTCATAATTTATTTCAAGGTGAAAAGGAGCACATGGTACCAGAGTACAGTGAACTAATGGAGGCTATCCCACCGAAAATGGCTGTTAAATTTTCCGAAAAGCTTTTTAAAGCTAGAGAGGTTATGAGAGCTCAACCTATTTTGTCAATCGTAGATTCAGACCATTCGAATAGGGTCTGGCCGATTGATCGAAGAAATGTACCAACATTGTCGCTGATGGTATAGCTTCATGCCATCTCTCTTACTAAATCTCTATGAGATTTGGACTAAAGCTACGAGGTCAACTGATAAAGTAAAATGTCTTGGACGTCGGCGGATAGACGAACTGCCCCCGGTAAAATTACTACTGGACAATTGCCCCCCTTGACAATTGCTCCCCAGACAACTATCCTCGCAGGATAACTAGCCTGTAGGACAACTGCCTTTAGATAATGACCTCTCTTTTAAATAATAAAGTTAATAAATATCATTGTTTTATTTAGTAAATTTATTAAAATAAATAAGCTTTACGTTATCACGTTCTCTTTCGATGAACTCCATGATGGCTGATCCTCTTGTGTCCGCTACCGATGTTGTAATTATTGGTAAATAAAGAGCTTATGGCTTTTTCTTTACTATAAATTATTATTTCACTTTATTTATTTATTTTTCCATAATATTACCGGGGGCAGTTGTTTGGATACCATTCTGTGGCAACTTCAGATGTGAAACTTGTTGTCTAATATGGCTTGAAGACTACTTGTTATTGTAAAAGCACAACAGAGTGAATTTGATGAATGTTTCGTGCCTTGAAGACTTTAAACACTCCTTCTTAATTGCTTGCAATAGATGTAACAGACATAATGCCCTGCAGGTTTAAAAATCTTATTTCAAAGAAAACTTTGAAGAGTGAAACCTTGCTAAAGAATATAGCTCACGGTCTCGACAGAATAGAAGTGCTAATATATAACTTCTGTGCAATAAATGTTATGCAATTCCTTGATATTATTTGTATACCAACCAAGCAATATATTAATTAAACGTGGTATGAATGTAATTGATGATAGGATGATTGATAATTGATATATATTGATATAAGATGAATTTTACTCAATATTGGAAATTTCTGATTCATGTTCATGGTTCCTGATTGGGCGTTAATAAAATCTGCTACAGACCATTGGTGATTATTTTGCTCTTGTTGTCCAAAGAATCTCTTCTCTCCCCGCTCAACCAGCATAAAATCTGACCTTGACACACAAGCTAAAATGAATCTGATTGCTACTAGGATGTTTAAGCTCCTAATGATTTTTGAGATAGAAAAATAATATTCTAGAAGTATTTCATTTCAACCTTCAATCTAACAGTTTTACACTCAGCTATGAATAGCTAATTAACAACAATTTCAAAGTGCATTAGGAGTTTAAGTACAGAAAAGTATAGGAGACATTCACAAAGATTGGGTGCCTTGGTATTACCCTTTCTTCTATATTTGTCAGCACTAAGGCTATCCTGAACTTATATAGCGGATGACTCCAAAACTACTCCAGCAAACAGTAGACCTAGACGCAAGTTACTTTTCTTTAACCCATAAACCATACTCAAACAGTCTTCGTTAGCCCCTGCTGCAATCAAGCCACTGTTGCAATCAAGCCACTGTTGCAATCAAGCCACTGTTGCAATCAAGCCACTGTTGCAATCAAGCCACTGTTGCAATCAAGCCACTGCTGCAATCAAGCAAGCAGTCGGAAAAAAAAGATGTTTATTTGTAATTTTTGCAGCAAGCTCAATACGTAGAGTTTTGAGCAGGTGCGAGTCGGTGAGAGTAAATTAGAATGGTTTGTTAACTTCCAACTAATCAGGTGAAAGAAAAACCAATCTTTGCCTGATGATTACCGCAGACCTAGTAAAAAATAAGTTAAAAAAATACTAGCAGATGAATGCAACAGTGATACCAAAACTGCATAAGTACAATAGCATCTACAAAAGCACATTTGTGGCACAAATACCTGCAGCAATCAGGACCAGTCACCAAAGAGAGTAGATAACTCTATATTACCATAGCAGCTCTAATGAAAAACTCTATTACAACTTGAACTGTGTGAACATCAACTCAAAGTACCAGTGGTGTATTCTTAATGAGCTAGGGTAACAGTACGATACTTGTGTCCAGAAGACATTATTTGCCCTTAACAATGGAAGGGCAGTATGTAGCTTTGATGTTAATGTTGGGTTTACCATCAACACACTATCATAATTATGGTCATCATTGGTCAGAAACTTTCTGAGCACTCGATAAGAGCATTTGGCTAAAAACTCATATTAGAGTATCGATAGGCTCAACTAGTAAATGTCACAAGAATGCCAAGCTGTTGGTAATATTCAAAATATACTTTTTTATCACAGCAAAATCACAGAAAATAACAACTCCTACATTTTGACACTTGTGTTTGTCTCTCAAGGCAAACTAGCTTTTTCCACAAGATAGTGTCATTGTCAAGGGTGTATTTTGAATCATATACAAACATATCTTCAAGTTACTACATATGTGAAGATCAATTTACTGCTGGAAACCATCTGTACAAGTTTGCTTGGCAGCAAGTATAGGGTTTATCGAAGAGCTGGTTAGGCCAATACTACTGCCTCGTGAGAAACAATATCTGGATTACTATCAATGCAGACTCTAGCCTCAGCACCAGTCTTCAGACCAGCAAAAATCTCCATATATCAAGCTGGAGGCTTAATTTTTTACATTTTCATACATTTCATCTACTTGATGATGCAATGAGGCAGTATGTTTCATCTTGTATATCGATATATTAGACAATTGCAGAAAAGATCCAAGGCTTCAACAGCCATCAGTAACCTTGTACTACAGCTGCCTGCCAGTACTATATGTATTTTAAAAATAGTCATGTATATAGTTCAGAAATGCTTTCAAAAATATATATTTCTATTTGTAAATTAAATTTTCCTAAAGAATTGCAGTCAAAGTGCAAGTATGCAAATAGACCAAGCCTGGCAAAAGATGACTAAAATACAACAGAGTTGAGAATTTTCTTTTCCTGAGTTATTAAACAAGCCTGACTGCAGTATGATGTCAGTGACAGACATGCCATCACACCTAATAACTCTCTTAAATATTATTTATATTTGTAATTGTATCTGTTAGAAAAGTGATGTTATGACATTAGCTAATATAACTGTGTGTTACCTCCACTTTTTTTCTCTAACATTTACCCAATACTCCTTCGAAAGCATCTCAGTCAGTCTAGATATACATCTCTCCATTGCGAATAGTTCTTCTTCTCCGGTAAATATAGATAGATTCCTGTCCGCATCGGAGCGCTACAACAGCCCGAGTTGTGTAAACAATAAGACATTTAATGCTTCAGCTATTTTTGCGCGCGTAACTAACTATTATCTTACGCAACTCATGAAACAGAAACCTGCTTTTAATTTGTTCAAACCACAAAGTAAATTGTAATATGTCCATGCTTGTAATGAGGGTATAAAAATAGAAAATATCTTTGACCAATTAGAGTTGTGTAACCATGTGATGGCTGAACTACACTGATCTGTTATTTTATAATCTAAATGTGTGCAACCTCTATTGCTGATCCATCAACCTCTATTGCTGATCTACCAATAAACTTAAAAAGGGACCATGAAATGCAGAGCTGAAAAATTCGTTTTACGTTAGCCCTAAATATTTCCATCAACTTAAATAATAATATAACCTGCTGATAGAGGAGCAACCTGCCTAACGCACAAGACATCTCTATTAGGCTACACCTAAGTTTAAATAAAACGTAAACTCTCATATATTTTTCATTGCAATCAGAAAAGTTCTCAAAAAACAGCAAAGAAAAATGTTAGTCTACTAAAACAGATGACATGATAAAAATAAGTTAAAATGAGAAATGGACATTCGTAATCAGCATCAGATTTTTAGTATGGCGATGACACTAGCTAGTTTCACATAGAACCTTTTTTTACTTATCAATGTCTCAGCCAATGACAGTAAAGTAAACACCTGCCCACACCCACTTCTCAGCCAATGACAGTAAAGTAAACACCTGCCCACACCCACTTCTCAGCCAATGACAGTAAAGTAAACACCTGGCCACATCCACTTCTCAGCCAATCACAGTAAAGTAAACACCTGCCCACGCCCACTTCTCAGCCAATCACAGTAAAGTAAACACCTGGCCACACCCACTTCTCAGCCAATCACAGTAAAGTAAACACCTGGCCACACCCACTTCTCAGCCAATCACAGTAAAGTAAACACCTGGCCACACCCACTTCTCAGCCAATCACAGTAAAGTAAACACCTGCCCACACCCACTTCTCAGCCAATCACAGTAAAGTAAACACCTGCCCACACCCACTTCTCAGCCAATCACAGTAAAGTAAACACCTGGCCACACCCACTTCTCAGCCAATCACAGTAAAGTAAACACCTGGCCACACCCACTTCTCAGCCAATCACAGTAAAGTAAACACCTGCCCACACCCACTTCTCAGCCAATCACAGTAAAGTAAACACCTGCCCACACCCACTTCTCAGCCAATCACAGTAAAGTAAACACCTGGCCACACCCACTTACTGCTACTTGCTACTAAATAAAAGAAGTTGAAGTACTGACCATCTAAACAAGAGTGAAAATAATGATGAGCTATGAAAATAATGATGAGCTAGAATAAAAGGAACAGAAATAGTCATTGAGCACCGACTCTAGATTGAAACAGGGACGTTAACAAGAAAAGTAGATGCACCTCTTGTAAGCCGAGGTCATCCATTAGAATATTTCCTTGACCTTGATTGTTACCTGTGCTGACATTCTTGAGAAAGAGCTGATCGGGCATACTGGCAGCGGAGACCACCAGCCTCACCTGTCAATTCATAAAATATTATTTTACTGTTATTATTTTGTACTCTGTATAGGAATTACCGTAATCTAAAATTTAATGTAAGCCTACGATGCTGGAAAAAGTCCTGAGAAAATTTTCCTTATAAATCAAAATAAATAAAAGTTATGCTTAAAAAACGTTTATAAGAAAAATTTTAAATTCTCTTTTTAATATACATATTTTAAAGGAAAATTGAAAGAGCCCTTTCAATATTTTTTTCATAAATTATATTTATATGTAAAATAAATGTAATTTTCTTTATAAATTCCTTATTATGGGAAAACCGGTCATGGCTTATTATATTCTGAGAGGCTTCACAGTTGTGAGCGACTAGACCGAAAGTTCCCCCTTACAGCAAAGTAATTTTATAAGCAGACCAGCACAAGTACGATCAACAGAACACAGGCTACAATAGCATGGCTCCATACCTGGTGATCGTAGACATTGTCAATAAGTGTGATGAAGCGTTTCACAGAGCTGATGGCATTAATACCCATGTGTGGTACATCCCTCAGGATGACGGTATCGAAGTGGGCGCATATTTCTATATAATCTCTTGCACTTAATGCCTGCAAGAATATATTTATATGGTACGTTCAGTCATAACTACACATAAGACTGGTGCACACTGTATCATAGCATGTTGGTGTTAATCCCACACTACATCAATAGATCATCTGTGATAACAATATTCACACTATCACAAACCCGTTCGCGCCTGCATCAACGAATAGTCTGCAGCATAGCATTCTCATTATACAATGCAGCAACTGAAACTAGGAAATAATAGTCCAGCAGCAATTAACATGAAAGGAAATATAAATTAAGCAATCCATGACAGCCAATCACCATCGCCCAAGTGGTGCACAACGCACACACTATCGTGGATGCCCGGCGAACTATTGAGAAAGTTTGACAGCTTTAATGTTTTCCGACATATCCGCGCTGCCTCGGCTATGTCCTTGGCTTACGGTGCACTTAATTCACGAAGAAGCGCTGAGAAGACAACTCCAACATACATGTGAGTTGTGATATACTGTGAGTCAGCCTTCGTCGTTTGAAAGACCCTAGATAATGAGGTTGTCACTAATAATTATGATAGCAATAGTGTTTTTACATCAGATCGTCTTCAGCCTTAATAGCAGACTTTTTGGCTTCCTCCCTTATACACACAGCAGAGTGAACAGAATATCAAACAAAGCACAGCAAAGCATGCAAGACGTAGTAAAACATATAGACTAGCCGTAAGCCAGATAAGAGGTTTGTAGCACTGCTACAATCCCAACTCTGTGTGTTTTACGGAAGCTGTAAAGGTTGGTGTAGTTTCACGAGCCAATGGAAAAATAATCTACAGCGAGACCTTGACCTCAAATACAATTAGAATTGTAAAGTGAGACTGATTAGTGTAAAAAGCATCTTGAGAAGGCAGCAGAAACAGGAGGGAGCAAAGAAATTTTTGCATGAAACGGCATTTGGTGTAAGCGAGATATAAACTGATGGATTGGTATCAGCCCACCATAAGGCATAAAGCTTCACAAACCTCATATAAATGCTGTGATAACTTAAAGCACATAAATTACATAATTTTTTTATTGTATATTTCAATACATCAGAGTCTTGGCTTTTGAATGAGCTATTGTTTGCCATGGTGAGACAGACATTGGTTGGTGTTTATAGGATTTCCCCAGAACTCTACCGCAGAAATGTTTACTGACATAGGCTCGGAAATTGTGACGTCACAATTTTCTTATGCGGTGTTGTGTGCTCTTACCGCCTATTTTATTGCTTACCGCTTATATTTATCAACTACGATAATGACGCTAGTGTCAGGCGAAGATAGGACAACTCCAGAGAACCAATGAAGATGACAAAAGAATCAGTGTCATTAGTTCTCCATGTACAGATTATTTCTATGATAAATAACTCAAATTCCAAGCACCATACTATGTTTTCCCGATGATATTATGCACTAGCCCTCTCATTTTATTGTGATGTTGAGGATCGCGACTGAGACTAATTAGTTTCAAGCATTGTGCCAAAGTGCGATTGACATGTAGTCCTAGGGCCACGCAACCGCAGGTCACAATTTAATCGATGTGATTTCGTTACCTTTATCAGCGACAGTACATTTATTGAAGCATAATTAATTAACCCAGAACATGTGTTTGTATTGGTCAAGCGTTAGCACGATCCCGGGCATTGTTGATTATCTAGAATCCTAGTTTATTATTAGCGCTCTCTGGGTTTAACAGCACAGATTGTCACAGAAAAGCACAGCCTCAATGGCAGCAAAAGGGATCGACTACCTAAGGCTAAATAATAATTGTGACATCACATTTTGAGAACCTGAACCAAGGGTTTGTTTTTGCAGGACATACTTTTGACACCCTGTTTTTCGCAGTTCTATTATTCTTTGTGTATTGAATATAGGCTCATTCGAAAGGCAAGACTCCGATGTATTAAAATATATAATAAAAAAACTATGTAATTTATGTGCTTTAAAAGAGCTTATGGGTGATGAACGAGTAATAGCTTACCCTCTCACACAGCTCTCCAAAGCTTGTATCTAGAACTTTACCAGAGGCCTTTTTCAGATGTAATTCTCTCCCCAGAAATTTTAGCACCACTGGAGCCCCTGTTGAACCCATCATTCACATAATATAGTACATAGGTTGAACATGAGGAACTGTTGATAACCCTGCCATACCTAATAAACACTTTATTCATCGAAACATTCACAAGCAAATGTCAAATGCTCCAAGTTTGTAGCAAAGCGATGAAAATTGTTGAGTAAAAGACAGATTAGCCTGTAGACTAATTCCTTGGTGTTTGCTGAGAATCACATCTGTTAGTTTTATTGGGCCTTAACTTTACACTCGGCCTCGTTGAGTACTCGAGCTGTCTTCTAGAAGACAGTGTGAAAGACAGTGTAACTGAGTTGAAGACAGTATAATTATATTAAAGTGAATGTACCTGAGTCAACATGGCCAGCCATTGACAGGAACAGAGAGTCTAAATGTTCATCTACACCAAGACTTGATGTCCTAAAACATACAATAAACTATGTAAACAGTGAGAAAACCAACTTATCCAACTAGTAAAAACCTCTACAAGCATTTCAACCCTAGGGAAAATAATCTCAAATTTAACAGTGTAGCCATTAACGCAGCGTTTATAACATTTCCATAGTAACAATTTCAACTTAAATTTAATAACCTTCACCCATCAGCCTTATTGAAGAAGAAAATAACTCTATGGATGCTACTGCAAGATCACTATGTGCCACACAGAGCCAGTAGAGTCTGGATTACTGCATAGCACTAGCATAGCTATGCCATCTTCTTACTCTGTAGTGTTAAATGCAAATAGCTGATCCAAAAGAATGGCTGAGGTTTCCACTCAAAATGACAAAAACAAATGTACTCAGTACAGCCGCATGCTGCAGTGTACCACACAGTACAGCCGCATGCTGCAGTACACCACACAGTACGACCGCATGTTGAAGAAGTTGAAAAATCTATGTTCCGATAAACAAACCAATGCAATAGTGAATTATTTTAGCTAGCTACCCTATTTGTTAAAGTATTATATAATACAAAACATGTAACTTTCACATTTTGCTCACCTTCAAATCACTCTAGAAACTAATACTAGAGCAAGTTATTTGTGAACAAACATGTTGGATAATAACAGATATCGGCTGCAGCCTCAATCAATTGTTAAAATAAACAATTTCTTGTTATCAATAACAGAAACGTTCAGAGTAAAGGAGAAACTCACAAAAAATAGTGGCGATCAGAGGAACTTGTCAATACTCTGTAGTCCTTTCCAGTCTCCAAGTTTATAATGTGAGCATTTTTCTAGAAATCAGACTTGTACGATTATACAGAAAATTGATCCTCAATTGGTTTGTATGATTATACAGGAAATTGATCCTCCATTGGTTTGTATGATGATACAGGAAATTGATCCTCCATTGGTTTGTACGATTATACAGGAAATAGACCCTTAATTGGTTTGTACGATTATACAGAAAATTGATCCTCCATTGGGAACATTCATGATTGACTACAAGAATCATCTACTGAGACAGAAAATTGATCCTCCATTGGGAACATTCATGATTGACTACAAGAATCCTCTACTGGGATAGATTATTCCTGGCCAAGCTTATTAGATGAGTGACTGAGGAGACTCTCACTTAAAATTCAATCAATTGCTATGCTGACAACAACAGAACTGCTGCTACCATAGTCTAGTCATTCATGCATGCAAATACGCATAATGTTAATAAACTTAATTTTCCATATGTTTGGTAGAGAATGTCAGCCCCCTATCCTCTCTCTTGTGTGACCAGTTCAGTAGCTGTACCCTTTAGCAGATCTTAATATGACATTTAAAGCTTGAAAATCCTGATCTCTGTTAGGAAGGTACAAGATACTGATATGGCTCCTTTGGTGACTCGCACACAACAAAAAACATTCAACAGCTCAGAAGACTATTGTACCTGAGTACAATGTGGGTGATGTGATGTCTTACCTTCAAAATATCAATAAAAGGAAGGAAGTTGGACCGCTGGAGTCCATTTTTGTAAAGGTCATCTGGAGGTCGATTGGAGGTGGCAACTACTGTAATTCCTCTATCGAAAAGCTCTGTGAATAACCTTCTCAGAATCATGGCATCAGCAATGTCAGTCACCTGTTAGGAGTGTCAGATGAAATGTGAGTCAGTTGGTGTGAATGTAAAATGAATTATAAGCAAAGCCAAACAGAATCAAATGGGAGAAATAACAATTTTGACTTGGAGGGTGGCTTGAGTAACCTGACTGTACCTGGAATTCATCAAAGCACAGCAAGGACGCCTCTTCCAAAACCAAGTCAGCAACTGGCGGTATGGGATCAAATGACTCATACTTTCGCACGTTCAACTGTCGTGGTACCTTGGCCTTGACAGCATGTATTCCTGGAAATGCAGTTCAAATGCATGTAGCATTATTCAAACTACATCAGCTAGCCAATATAACATAAACTATAGCAAGCATCATATCTTCTTGTTCACCACGGTTACCGTTTTCAGTGTTTGCCTTCTCAGCTGCATAGTTGTGGAAATAATTAGTGTAATTTGATTCTACTGATTGTACTTCCTACATCTGCCTTACGTTAACACAGTTACTCTTACTGGTCAGAGGAAAAAAATCATTGTATATTGTCAATGCTTTTAAATAGCTAGTGTATGTCTTGATAAAATACATGGAAAATGTCAGAGCTAAAACACAATCACAATTAATAGAATTTTTTTCACTTTTTCGAGAAATAAATGCGTAAGTTGATTATCAGCTAACAAACTGTATAATGTATTGCATAATTGTACAATTGTCAGCAACTTAGGCACTGAGACTAAGCCTTGGTCATACAAGAGTTTTATGTCTGTTTGCTATTATCCATATTATAAAAATTAACTGGAATTCCTAGCTCTCACAGATACTTTTATCCCATTCTACATGTATAGGGACTAAACTATGTGTACTAGAACAAAATTGTTGTCTTTTGATAAAGTCATGTTTTCATGATGCCGACTAATTATACAAACTAAAACTGTTTGTATCCACTTGAAGCCAACAGCTTTTTTGTGAAAATATTTCATCCTTCAGCTCAACTCTTATGAGAAGATAACTCTTGATATCTAAATAACTACAGCAACCAAATGACCCATTTGTGAGGCCCACATACTGCATAGTCACCTATCATTGACCTAGAACATGCAAAGAGATTTTGAGCCTGAAAATATTGGCCAATGCGACAACAAAACCAGGATGTTTTGTAATTGCTAAAAATCAAGTTTTTACTTTAATACAGTAATAGCTCGAGATATGAGCGCCCGAACATAAGAGAGAATCAAGATACATGTACGAGCAAAATTTCGAGCACGCTTTTGCCTTGAAATATTAAATGTTTTTTTCATAGCATGGAAACAGATTAATTTGTATTTAGTTATTTTATATAGAAAGTATTGCATTGAGATACGAGTACATTGATATACAAGCTTTGGCCTAAAACGCAATAAACTCGTACGTCGAGGTATGACTGTACTATTTTATCGATGCGATCTTAAACAAATTAATTGTACAGACATCTGTGAACATGTAGAAAAAAACCTTATTCAAAATCTACCTTGCCAATTTCACAGGTTGATGATGATATTCTTGGAAAGGACTTACGCTCATGAACTTTCAGCATGAATGCATTGAAATGAACCCTTTTCTTTTTCCTGGACGAGGCCGATGAGTAGAAGAGGTCCATGAGCATGGTTTTTCCCGAGCCTAAAGCGAAGCACATGAAAAGTACATGACAAGCACAAAACAAGTATATAAGGATATTACAAATCTTATATAAACACAAACTGCTCAGGTTTTAACCCCAGAACTACTGATCAGCACAAACGAAGGCATATCAAATTCATACCGTTCAAATTTTAATCTTGTGTTGTCTATTAACACAGTCGGTAGTAAAAAGCATAATACTGCTGCAGACAAGTTCGCTATTCAAAGTGCTTGACAGATCTTAGCGTAGTCCAACTGACCATGCATTATGGGGTAGTACAATATCTCACACTATAATGGAAACCCACTCACCGACACCTCCATAGAGATAAATACTTCTGGGTGGAGACTGCTTCGCCTTCTGAGACAAGAGCTAAAATGATACACCAGCAATACAATTAATAAGCGGTAGATCCGCTGTTATAACTTTACTGCCTGATGTTAGTATTCATGAAGACCACACCTTAGAGAAAAGCGAGGGTTTTGCTGGCTCATAGTCTCTCAGTTCAGCTGCAAGCGTATCCAACTGTTGAACAATGTCATATTGATAAGGATCTTGATCTAGCTCTCCTGCTTCTACTCTGCAGTTGTATATGTGTGCAGGACTCCTATTAGAGATGTCTACAGCACAGAACATAAATAAAAAAGATATGTGAAATTTCACTTGATGAGTATGTTAGGATTCTATTAGCATCTAAAATAGCTTGTATATAAATAATAGCAGTTGTGGCACCTACAGCTAAGCCTGCATGCATTCAAGCACTTAGAGAAATGATAACTAATAGTTGTGCAGATGATTTGTAATTAGTAACACTCATAATTATACATGGGTTCAAAAATCACCAACTGCAAACCTTGAGAGAAAAGTGAAATTCCACAATCTGCTCAAAGTATTCACATGAATCAAAACAGAGAATTACGTTCGAAAATTTGCCTTGAGGAATAAAGTCGTAAAGGGTAAATCTCAAACAATATGATAATTTAATAGACTGTATTGGGGGCCACTGATAAATAATCGTAAAGGGTAATGATAGACTGAAGCCTATTGTAGGTAGTGTTGAAAGATACTGTCAATGCAATTAGAGGAGAACTAGGAAGGTGCTTTGTAATCAGTTTAGACAAAGACTGAAACCTACGGTATGTGTAATCAATTTAGAGGTATACTGAAAATAGAGATCTACTTCAAGTACTGTAGAATGTTGGCTTGAGTAACATACAGTTTATTGCAACACTGTGTTAAGAAATGGTAGCAGTAGCTATCTTGTTCTATCCTATTGCGAACCGGGATGTGTAGACGATGTTGTTTTCGTCAAAACTATTGGATGACCAGGCAACTGAGAGAGCAACTTGCTCATAAAGCAAATGTTATATTTTTACGCAGGACAGAATTATCTGCCTGATGAGACTGTGTGCAGCGGCCATTGCCATACTCAATGTTTTTATAAATAAACTGCAAAAAAAGTCATTTCTAGATGCCCGAGTTTGAAACGAAAATGAATTACTTCCCTTTTGGAGAGTCAACAACTACAGCTATTTACGTAAAACTGCTTCTACATTAGCAAATTCTCAAGGAGGGCTCACAGTTGGCTTGAAGTTGTCACAGCATAGCGACAATATTTGTTCACAGAAGATGCGCAAATCTGTTCTGCGTGATAAATGAATTAGTAACCACAATACTGCATTATTTGGTCTTTTTTAAACCTGGTGGACTTGATAAACTTGTTGTTCTTTAAAAAACACTTTCGTATGATATACATACTTCGAGCTGGTCTAACTTTAACAAAACATTTAGCGGACTTCTAAACTTGTTTTCTTGTAAGTTCGATATTCACTCCAGGTCAAAAGTTGGTTAGACAACAAAGGGTAGTGCTCATTTGTTAGATTAATTTGGAGGTTTGCATGATGAGGTATTAGCTATGCCATGAAGATTATTCTACTAAAAACATACTCCAATACTTATTTTTTATTCCATGAAAAACAAGTGTTAGTTATGTTTACTGGTAAAATGAGGGCTCATATATTAGTGTGAGTACTGGCAATTGGATATTAAAAGCTGGTAGGTAGGTTTTAGTCATCGACTCATTCATGGTGGTACTTGTTACACAGCTTGTTGTGTGCTTATTAGTGACACTGAGCTAAATGTAGTAAAATTAGAGTTTAGTTGTTACTGGCCTTGTTATCAATGTATCTTGATACTCCGTATTCAGACCTGCCAACCCAAGAGTGGGGCAATGCGTGAGATTTGGTTTTGGGGCAATTGATGTATCAATGATAGTATATATAAAATTGTAGAAATTGGGGCAAAAATCTCACGCATTTTCATTTTTTTTTTGAGGTGATTGCGTGAGTCTCACGCCCAATGCGTGAGAGTTGGCAGGTATGTCCGTATTAACTACATGTAGGTGGCACATCTCTGCACCTTCTGTAGGTCTTTGTTGTTTTTTTCTCACTGAGTCCCAGGAGGAATATACATCTTACTACATGATCCATTTCATTGTAAAAAGTTATTTTATAATCAAGTAAAAAAGAAAATGTATTCTATCTAATCGTATTCCTTAGCAACTGAAACTACTTTCGATATAATGTTAGTGTTTGTCGCTTGATGGGCGCGAGTAAACAGGACAGTTCTAGAGCACATCAGTATCTACACGTTGCAGCAACTGATATCAGCTGTGGCTGCTGTATTCCTAGGCGCTTCCGGTAAAGGCTTTGAGGTAGAGGTAAGGTTTCGTGAGTCAGCCATATTTGTGTATCGTGTGAGAAGCTCCGTTTGTAGTTTTTATCTTTGATACCAAATGGTACGGCAAACTTTCAAAAATCGATAAAATTAATAAATAATTAAATAAATAATTAATAAAGCAAATATAAATAGGTGTTCATTGCTCACCTTCACCACCAACCAAATTGGACGAGTATTTGCGCGAGATTTGCATAGATGAAAGCAATATTCCATTTGTATTCTTGTTGCATAAACATAGACCGGTAGTTCTATTAACTTGTCTAAAATATGGAATACCATGAAAACCCGATATGTTATAAATTCTTTTTAAAATTGAAGCCATTACATCTTGAAGTGATTTCCTAAACCGGCTAGTATTAGTTTCATGCTCTTGAGAAGTCTTATATACTGGCTAGTCGTAGGTGCAGTGATTTCGGAAACGTTTAATCATAGCCAAACGTATATGTATAACTAACGGGGCACACAGGCTTTGAAATTTTCAATGTCAAATATGTGTCACAATTTTTTCATTTTCGGTTCATGTTGCTACGCAACAATAATCGTACAAGTTTTTGTAGTGCTATGGCTCTCAGCCCTGCACATTAATCGCGAATTTAATTTAGGAAGCGTATTTATTCAAGTACTAACAATTCTTTGCTTTATGTTAAAATGGCGTCAGTTTTACATCCAGAAGTAAATCGCAGCTTCACATGCGCATCTGGTTAGTTAATCTATATTCAAATGTTGTTACAATGAATGTCGCTGTTATCAATGATATACAGCCCCCACTGGGGGCTGTATATCATTGCTGTTATAAACATACTTGCAGCGATATAAAGTTGTCAAATTTCCATTTGTACCAACTAAGACTATTTAAAATTGTTGTTTTGTTGTTATTCTATTGGAAAAGAAACCTGTTTGTCAATATGGCTGTTTGGTAGCTGAAACACATAGATCTTGTTACTTGATGAAGTTGGGAAGCACCGACACAATATAGAGAATGCATGGACTGGAATAATTCTTGATTTTTTTATAATCTAAAGCAACCAAGCCAACAAAAAGAAAGCAAGTCAGAGATGGTTTTTGTTAGCGCCTTACTAAATACTTCACCAAAACACTAAAATTCAAGTTTACTTTAAATCGAGGTTAGAACAGAAATTAGAGTGCTATAAAAGGTGAGATTGAAATAATACAACAGTTAGAGCACTTATTTTGCTCAGTTGTAAAAGTGAGTATGAGAAAAATGTAAAAGTTTGCTGTTTATTAAATATGCAATGACAATTATTGACAAGGAAAAAATAATAAATTGTAAGACTATTTAAATTTGTTATTTTGTTGTTATTCTATGTGAAATAGTTCCTCTTCATCAATATGGTTGTTTGGTGGCTAAAATTTGTAGACATTTTTGTATTTTCTTGAAGTTGCAAAGCATTGGCGCAATATAGAAAATGCGTGAACTGGAATTTTTTTATATAACCTAAAGCTCTCTAAATGCAAACAGAAAATACTCAGATAAAACCTTGCAGGCGATCTAAAGAGCAATTTACGAGATGTCCGTTCTAGTGGCCAATACTACGTTACTCATGAGCTGGACAGAGAGATGGGTAACATTGGCAATGGTGTCAATCATATGGCTTTGGATTCGGAATTTTTAAACTCATCTAAAGAATGGGGACAGAAGTTTGATCTGGAAGCCATCAACAAAGAGAAAGCAGGTCAGAAATAACTTTTGTTATCTCCTTAACAAATACTTCACCAAAATACTAAAACTAAGATTAAAAATTGCACTAAGTCAAGATTTGAACAAAATTTAGAGTTCTATTAGCAGTGAGATTGAAATAATGCGGTAGTTAAAGCACTTATTTATATAAACAAATTTATATATATTTGATATTATTATATTTTATATATTGGCATAAAATATTATTTTATATTCTTATATTTTATATAATAACATTTATCATCAGTTATATAACTGAGTTTGAGGAACATGTGAAAGCTTGCTGTCTATTAAATATGCAGTAGCAGTTATTGATATGAAAAGAATACAGTTAGTAATAGTTTTCTTAGGTCAGTAGTTAAATGCCGACTTATGATCAGTAGGTTGGTAGTTTGAGTCATACAAGGACCACTGATAGAGCTAGGAAGGGCATTCAACTACAAATGCTCCTGTGTCACATCAGCCAAAAGTCTGTAGACCTCAGTCTGCAGTTTCAAATAACGCTCCAAGTGGCTTTCTCATAAGGTCATCAGACTACAGATGATCTGTGAATTTTATTACACATGAACTCATTACTTTCAAAAATGAAGGCCTTCAGTATGTATCTTTACACAGCAATGATTATCTAATTTTCTTCTGCATGACATAAACTCATCAAAATCTTCAATTTTAGATTCTGCCAATCGAATGTCACAAGGCAATGCATTTGTTGGTCAATATCGAGGCAATTTCGAAGTGCCGAAAGTACAGACATTGCAGGAAAATCAAGTTCGTGAAATGCACCAGTGGGCCGGAGATGGTTTGGGAAGCATTAAGAAGGTAAGGCAATATCTAATATAAGCTTGGATTTTTGCTGTAGGATTCCAATTCTAGAAACACTGGAATGTAAGTTGATAATACAAGCCAGAGTTGCTTTGTTATAAATGATCATTATTGATAGCATGTAGTATTCATTATTTGTGGGTTCTTCACTGTGATTTCCTAGATAACTGTTACAGAGTAATACGATGGCTCAGGTATAGTAAAGCTTTTTGGCTAATCCTTCTCATCGGTTGGTCTGTAAGTTAAATTCTGCAATGTGCACTATTTCATTCTTATTTACCTTGCAATGGTTTTAATAAGCTGTCTGGTGATTATCTGTATATAAGTTATTATCTGTTTGTTTCTTCTAAACTTGCACATTTTTGTGACTCATCTAGTTCAATACCCCATGCAATATATATGCATAGACAAACAACTCCAAGTTTCTTTCAATCTTGGCTAAACACCAGTTATAGCTAAAAGCGCATCCATGTTAGGACACGCATTGCTAACCAGCTTGTGTCACCAAATGACCTTATTGCAGGAGTTGCACCCTTATGCAAAGTCTGCACAGGGGAGGATAAATCAGTTTTGCGACTATATTGGCGTAACAGATAGATACACCGGTTACCGACATAATCTAACGCGAGGATCAAGAGATCCAACCAAGCTTGGTATGGCTTGGCTCAACCCGGCAGAGAGAACGTCTTATAACAGGTCTGGACATTCTGCTGATATATCAGCACCAGGTAAGAGTGACATATTATTGAATGAGTGCCCTCTGTCACTTTATTAAATCATGACTAGACTTGCTTGATTTAATTTCCTCATGTAAGAGCCAATTAGGATTGATCCCGCAAAGATACAAAAATCTTTACAAGTGTTTGTTTGATTACAGGACAAGTGTACCTTCCAGCTAGCCTACCAAAAAAGAGAGCCAACACACATGGTAAGTCTCTGATAGTAAAACATAGACTAACCATCGTCCTAGCTAATGTTGGATAGTTTTTATTAAGAAAACACAGCGGTTCAATGCATTGTGTTATATATTATCACCAATCATTAAACCGGTAGTAATAGGCAATCACTCTAAACTAAAGAACAAATTTAAAAGGATTCAAGCTAAGTATCATTGTTGTAACTGGTGACAGTTAGCTTTTCACTCTGGCTTAGCCTTGCACTGCCCTGTATAAACTATGACCACTAATGTTTGCTCTCCAATAGAATATGCTTGAAAGACTTGGATTGCATTGCTTAGCTGTTACTGAACTAAAACTTTGTTCTATGCACTCAAGTATACAGCAGAGCAAACTGGAAACAATTATAAAAATACTACACCAGCCCAGTAATCAGCAAAGAGAGATGTTGGCCATAACCAATGACAGCGGCTAAAATATAAATACATGTAGACTCAAACGAAATGGCTCAAAATCTTCATCTTGTGATTCAATGTGAGCACCATACTTTGTGTATTACAACACACTACTATCACTTATTAGTTGGATACATGTCAGCTGACAGCCTCAACCCGATGCATGGGAATGTGATGAGATCTGAGACAGGGCCTCGCACTAAATCTATTCAGGAACGTTGTGGAATAAACACAACTTTTCCTGGAATAACTGAATACATGAAGCGATACAACAAGAAAAATCCAGCCGAGAAGGTGACCAATTACAACATAAACCCAACACCAGACTTTTCTCTGTACGGAAGACCATCAGCAAAGGTAATTTCAGCTAGTCATTAGTTAGAGCATACAAATCGTTAACAATTGATTAGCTTGTGTCGTTCAGCAGGCTCTTGCAATGTTTGTACTTTGGCAAATAACAATTTGTTTAAAGGAATTCTAAATGCAGGTTTTACACAACCACCCATAAATTAAAAGAAATCACACTATTTTAGAATAAGTATTATATTTTTATGATTAATCATATACTTCCTTCAACTGACAGAGCCAAACAATGAAGTACACCGCTCATACAATTTTTTATGTATTTATACGCAGGTGGAATACACACCAAACCATACAGAATATCAACGACGATACGAATGGCCCCAATGTAGCCAGATTACCAAGAAACCATGGCTAAGAAAATAGAGCTAGCATCAAGATAAACTTTTGACTATTTAGTGAATAATATATAGCACATTACAAGCGTAAGCTTGTCTCTAGCCTTAGCGGCTGTCCTTCTGCTAGAAGCTATTCAGATGATTTAGACTGACAGAAGCCTTTCGCTGAGCTCAAGCACAAATCTTCCTGGGCTAACCTCAAACAGTCAGCTCTGTATATTTATATTCCTATAGCCTTTCAATTTCGTGAGATCTCAAATGTTGGCTTCCACGAACTTGCTCAAGTGTGCTTTGACTTTCCCATGTCTAGTGTTGCTATATGTCTTTACAACGCAGTTTCTCCTTTTTGGTGGCCATGTTTTATTATGTCATTTTCTGCTCATAGATTTTCAGACCACATATTTCGATTAAAAAGCAACATACCAACTACTTTTGGAGAACACATCTCCATAGATAATGACCAGATGTTGTGTTAACACAATATCATAACTTGTATAGGCAATAGTTTGAAAGACTCGCTGTACTCCTCGGACACCAACGGGCACCCTCAGGCATCAATGGGTATCCTCGGGCACCCTCAGACACTAATGGGCACCCTCAGGCACCAATGGGCACCCTCAGGCACCAATGGGCACCCTCACACACCAATGGGCAATGGTAAAGTTTAAGGTTTGATAAAGATAACACATGGAGATTTAAAAGAACTGGATTGTTGTAGGTAATAGAATGGACGTACTGGATAGTCCCTTAACCATGTGATAAATATCTGAGTATTTGAATAGGATAGAGGTATGAGATTCAATTGAAGGTGTACTGATTTGAGCCCGACTTTGAATGCATCCCCATGCTCGTCATCTGATGATGGTGCTTCTGCTGTAACAAGCAATGAGAAATTGTACACTCAGCTTTACACATAAGACACGAGATAGCAACTTCCCATTAGTCATAGCGATAAGATGGCCGAAAGCAAAACTGTTATACTTGCGAACACAAAAAGGGGGTGAAAAGAAAATACAGGGGTAGGGGAGGTGAGAAAAGAAAAAGATGGAGGCAGCGTTAGGTTGAGGGAGAAAACAAAAAAAAGGGTGGGTAAAGAGAGGGTGAGTGGAGAGAGGTTGAGTGGAGGGAGGGTGAGTGGAGAGAGGGTGGATAGAGAGTCAGAATAAAAAAGAGGGTGGGTGGAGAGAGGTTGAGTGGAGGAAGGGTGAGTGGAGAGAGGGTGGATAGAGAGAGAGTCAGAATAAAAAAGAGGGTGGGTGGAGAGAGGTTGAGTGGAGGAAGGGTGAGTGGAGAGAGGGTGGATAGAGAGAGAGTCAGAATAAAAAAGAGGGTGGGTAAAGAGAGGGTGAGTGGAGGGAGGGTGGGTAAAGAGAGGGTGAGTGGAGAGAGGTTGAGTGGAGGGAGGGTGGGTAAAGAGAGGGTGAGTGCTGGGAGGGTGGGTAAAGAGAGGGTGAGTGGAGAGAGGTTGAGTGGAGGGAGGGTGGGTAAAGAGAGGGTGAGTGCTGGGAGGGTGGGTAAAGAGAGGGTGAGTGGAGAGAGGTTGAGTGGAGGAAGGGTGAGTGGAGAGAGGATGGATAGAGAGAGAGTCAGAATAAAAAAGAGGGTGGGTAAAGAGAGGGTGAGTGGAGGGAGGGTGGGTAAAGAGAGGGTGAGTGGAGAGAGGTTGAGTGGAGGAAGGGTGAGTGGAGAGAGGATGGATAGAGAGAGAGTCAGAATAAAAAAGAGGGTGGGTA
Source organism: Watersipora subatra (assembly GCF_963576615.1). Classification (NCBI taxonomy): domain Eukaryota; kingdom Metazoa; phylum Bryozoa; class Gymnolaemata; order Cheilostomatida; family Watersiporidae; genus Watersipora; species Watersipora subatra. The sequence continues at coordinate 55,256,237 of NC_088716.1, forward strand.
AAGAGAGGGTGAGTGGAGGGAGGGTGAGTGGAGAGAGGGTGAGTGGTGAAAAGAAGGGCAGAAAGATAAGGAGTGTGGAAAAACTAGAACATAAAAAGAGAAAGAAGAAAAAGAGAGAGAGTGCTCATATCAACGTACGTAGTTATTCATTGTGCCACTACTTGTGCTGGGTGGAACTACCCTCCCTCTCTTTACTGGAGGTCCATGTGTGCTGTTAGCTCCACCTGTTGCTGACTTGCTGCTTGATTTGTCTTCATTATCCTCATCAGACAAAAACTCTCTTCTTGGGTAGGGTATAGGTCCACCCTCGAACACACTACAATAATGCAATTACAACCGCTGTCTAAACACGTACTGATATACCCGGTTTGCCAGCGGCCTATAATTTCAGACATCACGGTCAACTGTTTCATGAAAGCCAATAAGCTTGCACTCAACCCATTAAAAACAGCCACCTAATCTGTATAGCCACATTGAGAAAACTACGTCCACTTCGGAATGCTCTAGTCCAGGGGTCAGCAACCCGCAGCTCTTCCATCCCCTCACTGCGGCTGCCTCTGACTTTGGATTTTTTTTCTTTTTCTACCATATCAAGTAATTCATGAAAATATAAAAGTTTTATCGCTAGATTTTGTAGTATAATTTAAACAAATGTAATTATGGTGATAAATCAAACATTGTCGCTTGTTATGCGTCATTATTTATGCGCCAATAAAACCGCCAAAGTTCCACCAGCCGGCATGAAATTTCTTGGTTTTTTTACCCCAGGTAGACAAACTCTGGCAAATACTAAGAAAAGTGACAGAAGAAAATAGAGCATTTAATCCTACGAGGGCTGATTCGTTTGCTTTTACTGCTGATGAGACTGGTTCACCAGTTTGCTTAATATGTAATGAGAAATTTGCAAACAACAAAAAGTCAAATGTCGCAAAACACTTTCAGAATGAACACGCAGCCTTCGCTCAAAAATATCCAGAGGGAGATGAGAGAAAAACGGCTGTTTCGGAACTTATGCGTAAGGCTAATTTGAGCAAAAATCATTTTAAGAAGAGGGTGAAGTCTACAAATTCAACTACATATGCTAGTTTTGTAGCCGATCAAGAAATAGTCAGGCATGGAAAGCCGTTCACCGACGGAGAATATATAAAATAATCATTTGTTAAGATTTCTGAGCATCTGTTCACGTACTTTAAAAAGAAGACTGAAATTGTGCAGAAAATCAGAGATATGACCTTGTCTGCAAAAACGGTTAAAGACAGAAATATACAAATGGCAGAAAACATCACCAGGCAGCAAATAGAAGACATCAATAAAGCTGTGGCGTACTCAAATGCTTGTGATGAATCTAAAGTCAAATGACAGCACACAGTTGCTGCAGTTGGAATGTAAGTTCAAGGTTTGGTTTAAAGAAGGACTGAATTAAACATGAAGTTGCAATCTTTCTTGAAAGTAACCTTAAAACAACGTAATATTTTCACGTTACATTCAAGTTATTATTAGCTACTTTATTGTTCTTTGCAAAAGTGTAATTTAGTTTTCTCAGCAGTTAAATCATTATACATGCCAAACCTTTTCGTTTTATGGTGTAAACATGGTATACAAGCATTAAAAGCTACACAAAAACGTTATATGTAATATATATATTTTTTGATATAAAAATATCAAAGGGGGTGTGTGGCTCCCACTGCATTCTTTCTTGCGGAAAAGGCGTCCAAATGGCTCTTTGAGTGGAAAAAGGTGCAGACCCCTGCTCTAGTCAAAGTTTAACTTTGACATTGTTTCTAAAAAGTTCCTCGACTACCTCCAACAGGCTGAGTGTCACAAAAACAGCAGTGATATAGCTGATGAATAACACTTACTCTGCACACGGCTTAGGATCTTCCTGGAAGTAGGGATCCTCCATGGCTTTGCTAGAAGTAAGTCGTTTATTTGGGTCCATAGTAAGTAGTCTTTGTAACTGCCAGCACATAATGACACTATTGCTAATGCCATCAGAATAGGGCCAAATGGAAATGCCAACAACTTGATGTATTTTCAATTTGTAATCTGAAATCGCAAGCTAACTCCAGCAGAATTCTTCCACTTGTTATGATTTTAAGAAGCACAACTTTTACCATATTCATAAAAAAGAGGTCAAAATAAGATAAAATGTCTATAAACGTACCATAACTACCAAAAAGACAGTATGAGTAACAATATAAGTTAGAGCTGTTAGCACCAATCCAGATTGTTATCAATGATAGAACGCTCAGTGAGTGCAACACTTACCAACTGGAATGCTTTCGTATCTGATTTTATTTTGTGTTTGTCCATATATTTTCCGAGACTTGAACCAACATAGCTGTAATAGCAGCCAAATTATTCTCATAGATAGACCTAGTTTATCTACATGCATACATGCTTTTAGACTATAGTAAGAAGACATCTTCATGCATCCTTTGTTCTCAGACACAACCTCTCATACATATGTTGCTTTTAGAGTGCAGCCTGCATATCATCCTACAGAAAGTATCCATATACAAAGACTATTATGATGAACTCTCTATCAAAACATGGTTCCTCAAGCTGGACATTTAGAGATAGCGAGTTCTCAGTCTACTCACTTATTTTTTGTAAAATCTTTTTGGAGAGCCTGAAATTCTGGCATTTTGCGAATGTCCTCCCAGTCTCTTTCCTGTGGATAGCCCATGACATTAAATATCCTGTCTAGCTGGTCATGGTGATACGGGTTAGATGTCTTAATGTCCTCTTGCCGGCAGTGGAATATTGGTTCTGAGGTTAAGAGCTCAGCAAAAATGCAGCCAATTGCCCAGATATCTGGAAAAAAGGAAATTCGGTAAACTTAGTTTTGGACATAAACGTATAACTACACACGAGTTGTCTCTACATGAACTATCTAAAGCTAAAGAACATGAAGAAGTAATTATTCTAAAACATATGGCTATTGAGGCCGTCAACATCTCACAACTAACAAACAGTTTAGTGAACGTTCAGGCCAGCCATAGTGACTAGTTGTGTACTAAGCAGGCTTGTAATGATAAAATAACAAAATTCTGAATAGAAATGAGCACGAACAGGGAAGGTGAGAAATTAGCCGTATTAAAGCAGCTGCTTCAACTAACTGATACTTGGTAGGTTGTTGAACGTACGCTAATAGCAACCTTGACACTCACCTATAGCCTTAGTGTAGTGCCTTGCTCCTAGAAGAAGTTCAGGAGCTCTGTACCAGAAAGTCACTACCACTGGGTCCATATCAGCTAGTGATTTGAGTGGATTATTAAAGAGACGAGCGAATCCCATATCAGCTGCAAGAAAGAACCAGCTAGTGGGTTGGCAATTATTTCAACCAAAAACTCAGATATGAGCTAAATATAAGTGTATGATGGATATGATGTTGGCATTCACTTACCGACTTTGGCACGACCTCTTTCAGGCCCCTCTCCCATCACAAGAATATTAGCTGGTTTCTGCAAACAAAGTTTTCATATTTCTAGCAAGCGGTACAACCAGTGCTAGCCCTGCTTGGTCCATAGTTACATTGACAAGCTACACATTATAACAATAAGCAAATTACGGTAGACACTCCTATAATGTATACCTCCCAAAACAAATTCTACATAACGTAAAGAATTTATGTTGAGTTTTTGTTTCGTACAACGTAAAGAATATATATAATGTAAAGTTTCAAGTCAGTACAAATTCTCAAATTCAATTTCAATAATGAGAATCCCGCGGTTATCCTTAAAAATATCGTTTTCCCTCTTGTTGCACTTGTGAGAGAAAACGACGTATTGGGCTCTCTTTTATATATATACTAGTACCAAGACAAGCTAGTTTGTCGTCAGAGGTCGTCAGCACAGAGAATAAGTAACCACCCAATAATTCATAAATACTTTAAAGGCAGTCTATTGGCACAGACGTTGAAGTGTCGATATACCAAGCTGAATGTCTCTGGTTTTAATCTCATTGACAGCTATCATTATCCTAATCTCTAACACCGCTCTTAATACACATAGTAACGATTATTTTTGTTTTATTTTATTTTAGATAAATGGAATATTTTGCAACAATTTTTCTTCGCAGAATTGACCAAAACTAAGAAATGAAAAGAACTGATGAAAACTGACACGGAAGGCGTGTGCTCCCTTAACTTATTGTAAAATTATCGTACTCATGAACCATAAACCGAGTGAAATTGAGAAAAGTAAAAACCTGTCGATAAAAACCTATAATACTACCGTTACGGTACAGTCAATTAAATTAAATAAGTCAAGTTTAGTTTTTCCTTTTGGAAGGGCCAGTGGCCTTTTGGGAGTGAGTTTGGGGAGATCTTGAGGAAACATGAGGACAACCTAAGTGATGCCCACAGTATGAGATTTAATTAGATTAAGAGATATGAGGAGAAACTGACCAAATCCCTGTGCAGGACCCAGTTTGCATGCAGATAGTGTATGCCATCTAGTATCTGATAGAGAAGTGACTTCACCATTCCCTTCGCCACGTCAACTGGCTTTGATGTAGCTTTGGCATTCCGATGAAACTTTATTATATGCTATAAGAGTTTCCAGCAAGGAAGGTGTAAGTTATGAGACATTACAGTTTTTCGATGTTCAAAAACATGGAATAACTATATTCTATAGAACTATTTCCTCCAGCAATTTCAAGTTGTGACAGAATTTACTTGGTACAAAAAACACCATAAACAAATTGACTAAGTAATTGAGTAATCAAATAAGGCGGTCGGAGAATTTCAAATAGAGTTAAGTAGTACTCTAAGTAAACACTTTTCCAAAGCAACAAGTTCGTCTGTTAGGTTTTTCCATCACAATCTCATAGATGCCCCCAAATGAAGGCCTCTAGACTAGAGTAGGCAACATGAAAGTGCATTCTATGTTTGAGTAGATAGCTAGCCTGTCTTGACAAACAGTTGTTTTTGCGGAGTTGTCCCCTGTTGAGCGGTGGAGCAAAACAACAGATTGTCACAAGACGCACTGCACCTGATGCATCAGCTGCACTGAAAGAGAGTTGTTCTCTTCCGTCTATGCGGCTTGGCTGCGATGTTATGTCGGTCGCTTTATTGGTAATCATACTAGATTTCGCGCAAAAATTGATGTAGAATAAAAGAAGATTAAAACGTTTAACCAAAGACCAGTCTTTGCAGTAAACTTTAGTAGAACTTAGGCAACAACAGCAACTAAACATGTCGTTATTTGTGCACTCATTCAGTTTTATTTGTATTTTTGTATCAGTCAGTTTTATTTGTTCTTATTGATTTTATTTTTAATTAATTTTATTCTTAAGTTCTATTAAAGTTTATCGCAAAGACTGGTCACTGGTTAAACGTTGTTATCTTATTTTTTTCTAAATAAATTTTTGTGCGAAATCCGTTATGATTACCAATGAAGTGACCGACATAACATCGTGGCCAAGCCGCATAGATGGAAGAGAACAACTCTCTTTCAGTGCAGCTGATGCATCAAGTGCAGTGCGTCTTGTGACAAGCTGTTGTTTTGCTCCACCGCTCAACGGGGGACAACTCCGCAAAAACAACTGTTTGTCAAGACAGGCTAGTAGATAGCTCGAAAACGTATTTTAATCATGAGCAGATAACTCTAAAGTGTGTTTGAGTAGCCAATAATAATACTCTATAGCAGAATTCAAAACATGTGTTCATTGTTAGGTTTCAATAGTTAAAACAATTTTAAGTGAACTCCAGTCAACAAAATAAAAATATTTAAATGGTGTAAATTAAGCCCAAATTCCAATTATTTTTCATTGCTATGTCTGTGGTATTTCAATCTTTTACAACTAAATTTTTCTTTTTATTAAAAATTAATTCTACAATGCTCAAATGTGTAACTTCTCCAGAAATTTTTGCTCATGTGCCAGTGCCATTCATATTTGAACCCATGAGGTAACTTGTTGCAGTGTTATGCCATAATTGCATTTAGTGGCAGACAATTTTGGGATATCAACTGCTAAAACCCAATGACTGATGTCTGATATTTTTTCAGATATACGTTTTACAGAAGCTGTGAACAACGCATTGCTATTACAAATTAGCTAGCATTTTAGGGAAGATAATTGTATCATTTTATCAGTAAGGAGAAACAATCCTACTTTTGATCAAAAATGAACAAGTTGTTAATGTTTTAACTTATAATACTGCTAGCAAAATTCAATGAAAGTTCAAGTTTGTTTTGAGATCTGGCTAAGATGGAGACAAACACAGAATTTAAAAGTGCTTCAAAAACCTTGTTCACCGCTGTCTACTTACCCATAAATCATGCTCAGAGAAGTTTAACAACAGCCAGACCTTGCGGTCAGCGTGTGAAAGAAAGACCTTGTTCAGTGTGATAACATTTGGGTGCTTGAGTTCTCGCAGCAACTGTATGTAAAATGCAAACACAAGATCATACCTATTAATGATGAAGCAAGCCCTGAATTCATGTTATCTAACTATGCCAGTAGTATATGCTACAGATCCCGTTATAATGAGTGTTCACCAATGTTTACCAAGTGTTGCGCAGGAATAGGCTAACTTGATAGGGCAATATCTCTTATATAAGTATTCTTAAAAACTAAAGAGTGCTCCAAGAAAGCAACGTACCGCAATCTCCCGACAAGCAGACATTGATATTCCGGCACCTTCAATTAACTTCAGAGCGTATTCTTTTGCTTCATCATCTTTTTCTTCAGTTCTAAAATATCCAAAAGATTTTAAAAGCACTAAAATAACGCAAACGACAGTTTGGCAATACATAACAGAACAACTAGTTCAGCTGACTCACCCTGCCTTAGGTTTAGCTTTATATACGTGTCCATATGTACCCCGGCCAACCTTGCAACCTTCGAACTCATAAACATCTTCAACCTTGACTCGTTTATTTGAACATTTCAATTTATAGTCATAATCCATTTGAGAGAGAGAGTGATGGATGCCTACAAAGAAGATGCGGCAACACATTGACATATAATAACTTCACAGATTTAAATTTAGCATTTGAGCAAAATAATGTGTGTATCAACCAAGGTAATATGCGTAACCACGGATGTATATTTTCTGCTATATCCATACCCGCCAACTCTCACGCTTTGGGCGTGAGACTCACGCAATCACCCCAAAGAAAAAACGAAAATGCGTGAGATTTTTGCCCCAATTTCCACAATTTTATATATACTATCATTGATACATCAATTGCCCCAAAACCAAATCTCACGCATTGCCCCACTCTTGGGTTGGCAGGTCTGGCTATATCACATGTTATTTTTTATGTCAATTTGCGATTATAAAAGTTAAAATTTAATAATTAATTTAAAGTATATTGATAATGATAAAATCTGCCTTAAAATTCTGCTACTTTAATAGCCATGCTGCATTTCCTCTCACTGACTTCAATCACAAATATGCAAACATAAACAAACCTTAGTAGTGAATTCCTAATACACTAACCACTAATCTCTCACAGCCAAGTAATTCTATGTAAATTGCGACACCAGCCATTACCATCTCATAATTGAGTATCCTTATTTTAGTTTCTGTTTTGAAAGCTAAACTAACGATTATTTTACTATAATGAGGAAAGAGCTAAGTAGGCGTATTGACGAAAAGCCAAAGGCAAGCACAATCTAGCACATAAATTGAGAAGAATAATGTATAAGGTTTGCCTCAAATCAAAAAAATTCAGAAACAGAAAAACAAGAAGGAATAAATACATAATGTATATATGATAGCTTTACAGAATGGGATATAAAAGGTGAGGTCGTACGAAAAAAATTAACTTTGCAATAAGAACAAAAAGAAATGGACACGTTAGTAAAGTCGCCTTATGATCTTTTTGAAGTTGTCTGTACCGACAAACATTTTGATTGTACAGTAGGACTGTTAGTTGATGTCATTTTGTTGAGGTGACAACTCCGTATTTATTATTACATCCCGTAACCAATTTTGTCTAGTTATCTTTCAATATTATTAGAGTTGGTCACGGTACAATTAATGCGTGCAAAATCAATTTTACTGCAAAGATGGTTAAAATTGGTCTATGTACTATCCCTGTATTTAGAGGGTATTTAGCAACTGACTATTTCAAACTATTAACTGTCTAAATCTGTACAACTGGCGATTATCACTTTTTTGGTGCTGAAACCAATGATATACAGCCCTGCTATACAGCAATGATATACAGGGGCTGTATATCATTGCTGAAACATTGTCACATAGACAACTAAAACTTACCAATATCCAATATTTCTGCATAAAACTGGCTTGTCATTATTTTAGCTTAAATTTTAGGTAATTCAATAGCATAAGTACCTTTCAGTTTTCACACCTTTGCTAGCAACAAATGTTTTAACATAGGCCTATTATGCAATAATGTCAAGTTTACAAATCAGATGTTTTAATAAAATCCTTCGAAAAGCTACAGTTTTTTAACACAGCCAATCATAAGCCAAAGTAAATTTGATACATGTACCAGTGCCTTGAAAATAGCAAAACTCGCGTTAATAGATAATCTATTAGAATGATCAGAAAAGTAAATTTGCTTTGATGATCTGCTGCATGTACATGTATATACATATACATATCCATATACATATCCATATACATATACATACATATATATATATATATATATATATATATATATATATATATGTATATATATGTATATATATATATATGTATATATATATATATATACTAGTTGAATGCTCGGCCTTGCACAGACAACAAAATAGATTTTGGCAAACAACATTTATTTTTAACCAACGTATACAAAATTCTCTAGTCTAATTTTTAATTGAAGGTGTTTGTTTATATATGTGTTTTCTAAGTTTGATTAAGCTTATACTATATGTACTTAATATTTATAGGTCCACAATTAGTCCATAGTATGGCAAGGTGGCCGCGTGGTGTAGAGGTTACAGTGCCTGTCTGAAAAACTGAAGTTTTTAGTTCAATTCTAAAGTGGACCAGCTTTTTGTGCTTATTTCATCACTATAACTGAACATACGACAGTCAAACCAACCAACACTTAGATTTATATATAGAGATAGAAATACTTGTACATGTATGTACTATGAATGATGCAAGGTTAAATATGTATACTTGTACATGTATGTACTATGAATGATGCAAGGTTAAATATGTATACTTGTACATGTATGTACTATGAATGATGCAAGGTTAAATATGTATACTTGTACATGTATGTACTATGAATGATGCAAGGTTAAATATGTATACTTGTACATGTATGTACTATGAATGATGCAAGGTTAAATATGTATACTTGTACATGTATGTACTATGAATGATGCAAGGTTAAATATGTATACTTGTACATGTATGTACTATGAATGATGCAAGGTTAAATATGTATACTTGTACATGTATGTACTATGAATGATGCAAGGTTAAATATGTATACTTGTACATGTATGTACTATGAATGATGCAAGGTTAAATATGTATACTTGTACATGTATGTACTATGAATGATGCAAGGTTAAATATGTATACTTGTACATGTATGTACTATGAATGATGCAAGGTTAAATATGTATACTTGTACATGTATGTACTATGAATGATGCAAGGTTAAATATGTATACTTGTACATGTATGTACTATGAATGATGCAAGGTTAAATATGTATACTTGTACATGTATGTACTATGAATGATGCAAGGTTAAATATGTTGGATGGAACTACAGGTGACTCAAAGCAAACAAAACTAATCACACTATAAATTGGTATTTATTAGAAACTGCTATACCACTTGACTTACAATACAATTACTAACTTTAACAGCTCCCCCACAAATTTATCAAGGCTATACAATAAAATCCTTTGCTAATGCTTGTAACTATATCTGACTGCTCTGAGCAATATAGCTTTACTAAAGCTACTTTACTTGGCACTTAGTACAGCGTATAACTGAATATGTTTAAAGATCATATGAAAGACTCAAATGAGAGACTCTGCTTCCTGACTAAACAGAATTACACTTTCCATAAATAGAACATCACAAGATATACGTATTTCAATCTTGCCGAAACTACGTTAACATTAGCAACAGAGAATTGAGAATTTTTTTAAAACGTGATAAAGATCATTCTTGTTGAGATATAAACTCTATTTTGCATACATTAATTTGACAGCTCTCAGAGCATTATAGAATTCTTCAATTTTCTAAAAAGTTTTTAAACTCATCCTTAGCAACTGTTACAAAACTTTATTTGATTTCTGTTGAACTTAATTCTATTTGCAATGAATGTTTTAAATCATTCACTATTTTTAATTCGAATGTTCTTTACTTACACTAAGGTCCAAGTCGTGCTTCAATAATGTAAATGATACTGAAACTCTGCTAGGAAACACTAACAAACTTTAAAGTTTTGGCATGGCCTTGCGACACCCACTGTAGTATCACATTACTCAAAATAGTTTGTCATTGGCTGGTTTTACCTATAATTGTGTTAGGTAGACCAGATAGAGTTGTATTTTTTATACATACAACAAAGTACACAATCAAAAGTTAGTTGAGGTATGAACAGTATCTGACTAATAAATTTTAACTACACATTGTAGTGAAACACTTGCAGAAAAAATGTGCTGTGACAATGTAAGAAAATATGTATCTATCAATGCTGCTAGGTTCTCTGTTAATCAAACCTACTAACCAAACCAACAATACTTTAATAACACTGGCAATAACAAAGCTAACTATCTGACAACAATAAAATTTATCGTTATAATTTTGATTTCTTACAGGTTTGCAACAGAATGAAATTATTTAACTTGTTGACAGCATTATAACCACCAGTCACACAAGTAACAAAATTTTCCAGAACTACGATTATCTGAGAAATGAAAGAATGTTAAATCAGATTCAAAGATGTGAATGCTCAATGTGCTACAAAAAATCAATGATAAAAATCCCAAACTAAATGTAAAATATGTAAACCTACTTTGGTTACTGAGTTTTAAACAACCAAAATATTAAATTTTATGTATAATAAAAATCAAATTGTGTAAATAAAACACCATTAGTTCATTGATTGTGAAACAGCTTCATTAATATGGAAAAATACGTACTAATAAATCATCTTATAAATGGTGGAGTAAAGTGCTTTATAACTAAAAAACTTGAATAACTTGACAGTGACTCAACTTAACAGTGCTTGTATGATAATACACTAAATTGTCAATAAAGACTAGTTAATGATATGATAAAGACATGATAAACATGGTAGAAGTTTGAAATATAAATACATTATATTCAACGCGGACAAAGTTAGTGCGCTACCAAGTACAGAAAGTGGAACATAAGAGACTTTGAACATGACACTGTGAGCTGAATATTAATAATAAAAACTACTTCATAAGAAAATTCCTAGCAAATAGATAACTAGACTGAACACCGGTAGACTACCAGAGTTTGCACTTGTTCTCTGGGTTCATAAATGATCCAGACGGACACTGGAATATTTCAGCAAAGCGAACTGAGTTTTGGTACATGCCATTCACGCGCGACTCTTTCTGTGAGTGTACGAACATGTCTGACATGACGGCTAATCCTGAGCTTGTGAACTTGGCACACCATCCCTGAAAAAGTAGTATTCGGGGTGAAATAGCATTTCATAATGATCGAATGTTAAATATCTTAATGATTTGTATCAGGACCACAGCTTTCCCATCATTTTTTTAGGAAGTAAAAATTTAAAACAAGCTTTGCAATATGGAATAAAGTAAACCATAACAAAGACACAATGCAATAAACACAAATCATATTATAACATTTAAGAACCTAAAATTGTAAAAAACACTGAAAATAGTTACTGAAACTCTGTTATATGAGTTCTGATTATAAACTGCAATTAAAAACTATGGTTTGGCTAACCAAAAGATAGATATTTAAGTCTTTGAAAAATAAAATAGTAGCATACAAGAAGTCCTCACTAGATTTTTGGGATTCAATCGATTATTTTTATTCCATTAATAACTTATTTTGAAATGTATAGAACTATAACTCAACTAGTTTGTTGCATTGTTTGGATGAATTGAAATACAAGGACAGTGAATGCTTCTAGTGCTTGAACCTTCTAATACAGCTTTAGGCTTCATTGTCCACTAGCTGGTAACAAACCTGAGCTTGTGCGATGTAATATTGCTTCTGCCATGTATCAAGATATGGCGTTGGCAAAAGTTTCTCCTTCCCATGACTTTCTACCCAAGCTTCATAAGCCTGAAAAATAAGATAAATTTTATATCATTCATGTTTGTAAATAAGCCTTGCTAGTCATGATACAGTATTAATAGTTAATCTGTTATATATTAATCCTAAGAATATTTTTATGTAATGAATGTGATTAAGAACCTCAAAAACAAACATCATTAGATCTAGTGTTTTAATATCTATACTTCAAGTTTAAATTTCTAAAAAAAAGGCAGTTTTATAGATTCAGTTGATTTATGGATCTCAGTTTATAAAGACTAAATTTGAACAATTTTCATTATCCCAATGTCAAGGTTCTGTCAGATGACCTGAGTACCATCTTTCGCAATACAATATTTTAACTTTTATGTAGAATATTAACTTATTAATTTAAAAAGGTTTCTGCAGCGTTCTTAATTAATTTTCATTAATGTCTCATCAGCAGCTGACTACATACATTATATACATGTTATATACAAGTAACTACATACATTGTATACATGTTATATACAAACAACTACATACATTATATACATATTATACACAAGTAACTACATACATTGTATACATATTATATACAAGTAACTACATACATTATATACATGTTATATACAAGTAACTACATACATTGTATACATATTATATACAAGTAACTACATACATTGTATACATATTATATACAAGTAACTACATACATTATATACATGTTATATACAAGTAACTACATACATTGTATACATATTATATACAAATAACTACATACATTGTATACATATTATATACAAATAACTACATACATTGTATACATGTTATATACAAGTAACTACATACATTGTATACATATTATATACAAATAACTACATACATTGTATACATATTATACACAAGCAACTACATACATTGTATACATATTAGATACAAATAACTACATACATTGTATACATATTATACACAAGTAACTACATACATTATATACATGTTATATACAAGTAACTACATACATTGTATACATATTATATACAAATAACTACATACATTGTATACATATTATATACAAATAACTACATACATTGTATACATGTTATATACAAGTAACTACATACATTGTATACATATTATATACAAATAACTACATACATTATATACATGTTATATACAAGTAACTACATACATTGTATACATGTTATATACAAGTAACTACATACATTGTATACATATTATATACAAATAACTACATAAATTGTATACATGTTATATACAAGTAACTACATACATTGTATACATATTATATACAAATAACTACATACATTGTATACATATTATACACAAGTAACTACATACATTGTATACATATTATATACAAATAACTACATACATTGTATACATGTTATATACAAGTAACTACATACATTGTATACATATTATATACAAATAACTACATACATTGTATACATGTTATATACAAGTAACTACATACATTGTATACATATTATATACAAGTAACTACATACATTGTATACATGTTATATACAAGTAACTACATACATTGTATACATATTATATACAAATAACTACATACATTATATACATGTTATATACAAGTAACTACATACATTGTATACATGTTATATACAAGTAACTACATACATTGTATACATATTATACACAAGTAACTACATACATTGTATACATATTAGATACAAATAACTAAATACATTGTATACATATTATATACAAGTAACTACATACATTGTATACATGTTATATACAAGTAACTACATACATTGTATACATATTATATACAAATAACTACATACATTGTATACATATTATATACAAATAACTACATACGTTGTATACATATTATATACAAATAACTACATACATTGTATACATTTTATATACAAGTAACTACATACATTGTATACATATTAGATACAAATAACTACATACATTGTATACATATTATACACAAGTAACTACATACATTGTATACATATTATATACAAATAACTACATACATTGTATACATGTTATATACAAGTAACTACATACATTGTATACATATTATATACAAGTAACTACATACATTATATACATGTTATATACAAGTAACTACATACATTGTATACATGTTATATACAAGTAACTACATACATTGTATACATATTATATACAAATAACTACATACATTGTATACATTTTATATACAAGTAACTACATACATTGTATACATATTATATACAAATAACTACATACATTGTATACATATTATACACAAGTAACTACATACATTATATACATGTTATATACAAGTAACTACATACATTGTATACATATTATATACAAATAACTACATACATTGTATACATATTATATACAAATAACTACATACATTGTATACATGTTATATACAAGTAACTACATACATTGTATACATATTATATACAAATAACTACATACATTATATACATGTTATATACAAGTAACTACATACATTGTATTGTATACATGTTATATACAAGTAACTACATACATTGTATACATATTATATACAAATAACTACATACATTGTATACATGTTATATACAAGTAACTACATACATTGTAAACATATTATATACTAATAAACAAAAAGAAGTATAATACTTTTATTTTTCATGAATAAGTTATGGAGTGATGAGGGTAAGTAGAGATTTTTATAGTAAGTAAATAAAAAGTATTTTATTAACTAGATTAGGATATTAATGAAAACAGTTTTGAAAGCGAACCTCAAACTTACAAAATCATGCAGAGTTGTCCTATTTAAATGCAACCTAATCCTACACTTGTTGTATTTAAACAGTATATCTATTTAAGATGCTTGCTGCATGATAGTCAGAGCTCTGTAATATGTATGACTGATAATTTTTTAGTTTTTTTCTCAAGTAGTGAGCAGAACATGGAAGATTTTCTTTATCCTGGGTGTTGTTGGGAGAGCATTAGTACTAGTATTAGTACTAGGAGTATTAGTACTATTAGTATCAGTACAAATAAAACATGTACTAGTAGGATTAGTACTAGGGGTCATAGTACTAGTAAACAGTAATCATTATAGATCTTATTGTACCTGGAAAACTACATATTCGGCTCCATTATCTGCTATGTTCTCATTGGATGTAATGTTTCCATTTGTCTGCAAAAAAGAAATAAGTATTTAGTGCAACAGATATCTTGACCATTAATAGTTACTCAAACAGCTTAACTGGGCCAGTTAACTTCTTGCAAACTGTTTCATAGCATAAAATGGCGCAAATATACATCGAACGTAAAACTTATCGTAAACCTCGTACGTAAATCTCAAGTAAGCATTCCTTCACTAAGTAGTCTGCACCGATGACTAGCTATCATGAGTGACAATGATGATTACTGTGATCATCCTTGAGATCACGGTGACTGCCACCATGATGATCACAGTGATGGTCATCCATCATGAGTGACAATGCAATGTGCTATAGGAAGCTATTCATATCTTTACATGATACTTCTGAGCATGAAATGGTTGATAGTAAACAGTATCCAACATTCAAGTGAAAATGATTCTTTTAAAGGTCTGATTTTATAAACAAAAACACTTTTGGTATATTTTCACTCCTAGTTACATTAAGTCAAATAAGATAACTAAATGTAATTACATGTATGTCCATGCAGGTTTCTCACCATGTATGTATCATTGGAACCATACGCCGAGACGGTTAGGCTACTGTATTGGTCCTCGTAACACCTTTTGGCTTTTGCGAAGTTCTCCTCAGACTTGTGAGTCCACCATGAGTTTATCAAACCATCCATTCCGTAATGTCTACCTGTATATTCAAATCATAATCTACCTCAAACGAAATATTATTATGCTATAAGGCAAATTAAAAATACAGTGCACCCCCGAGATACGATGTTAATTCGTTCCAGGGTTGGCATCGTATGGTGAAAAATTCGTATATCGGGGTATAGAGACCATTGTAATTAAACAATGCAAACACTCCCTGGTGAAAATCGTCAATTTTTTTCATAAAAATGTGTACATATTGACAATTAGCAGCAAAATAGTATGTTAACTTTAGTAATTATAGTTACCTACAGTAACTGTATTGTATTTAGTGTATTTTAATGGTTATGATCTGCAATAAAACGCAAAATTATAATGTGTGTACCAAATGCATAACGTACGGTAAGGAGTTCTTGCCTTCAACAGGTACGCATAACATAAACTTTGAATTCACTTCAAGTAAGTTTAGCTTGCTAAACCTACACTTGAAACTAAGTTTTAGTATGTATCAACTTTTTATCATGAAATTTTATCCTTCAGCAGTTCATATCTTCACTTTCACTATAAACTTTAGCCTATCTGTTTGAAACCTTTTTCAACCTAAATCAATAAGGCCGAGCGATGCAGTTATAGAAAGCGGCCCCTCGCACACTTGACCATTTAATGGCTACCGAAAAGAAAAATAAAATTTTATTTTCTATACAGGACGTACATACCTTTGGAGTAACGTGGCTTTAGCTGGTACATGTAGCGAGTAAAGCAGAGATGAGGCAAAAGCGTATCAATGCTAATTATGGTGCTGTGCACTTGACAATAAATTTAAAACGTAATGAATTGGAATTTTTTAGTAGGCTAAAGGAAGTTGTCCATTCCTGTCCAATTCTACCTTTTCTACGAAAAAAATTGATGGTGCAATGCAGAAAATTGCTAGCTAGCGCTTGTAAAAGGATCCAGAGAATGTGGTACAGTAGTTTGTCTTGTATGAAATATGCAAAAGAATCAATGTAACTATACATACAAAGTTTGTACGTATTTATACCCTAGGGGGGACAGGGCTTTAGCAAGTTTCAGAAAGTAATGTGGATGCTTCAACTATCCTGAGTAGCTAGTTATATGAGTTACATACATACATACGATGAATTGTATTCACGTAGAAGATAACAAGCCCATATGCAAAGACATGGTTAAACAAGAGAATAAAACATAAAACCAAAAGGAAACAAATAAAATGACTAAAATATGAAAAACATGCCACACAAGAGATAAATAATATATATTATACATGCATTGTTTTAATGTACCAGTCCACATCAGTAAATTAAACACTTAAAATATTTCTGCGAATGTGGGGTTTTCCGTATCTTCTACATCCTTTTGGTTGCTCCTTTTGAATGCTGATCGCGTGCATGACCTAGCTCATTCAAATCTTCTGTCGGAAGCTCTTTCTTGTGCTTGCTTTAATGGAGTTCTTGTTTTAATAATAATTGCAAATGCTGATTGGTTGCGATCATATTCCTTGACAATGTTAATAATACGGGTCCCTTCTTATTTACGACATCCAACTTGGTTGACATAGAAATCAATTTTCCTTCGTTTTGTAACGTTTGGATCGGTCTCAGATTCCATAGATAACGAATTAAATGTAGATACTTGTAGTTATATACGTATGCTGACTTGAAAGTTTATAGCAAAAGCTATAATAACGCTATGAATATTATCTCTCGCTTGTGCATTTTACACGAAATTTTCCACGCGGATATGAGAGAAGTCGATCATCGTGTCTCTTCTAAACGTTCTAAGAATGTTTTCGGCAAACTATATTTCGGTGTCTTTTTTATTTCGACGTGTGTTATGAGCACACCGACGGCCAAATTTTAACTCGGGCGAAACTTTTCTCAAATTCGTATAGTGAAATAAAATTCGTATAGCGAGGTGAAGATATCACGATGTTTGACTTCGTAAGGTGAAAAAATCGTATATCAGGGTAATCGTATCTCGAGGGTGCACTGTACTTTTATTTTCCTATGTAAGAAAGGTTAGTAATTTTATTAAAAATAGTTTTAAAATACAACATTCAAAGAGGTTTTATAACAAGGCATAATGTATTGGAATACATAAAGCCAAAGATGTGATTGAAGAAAGTCTGTCAAGGAGAGAGTCAGCTAGTGATTCACCCACCTGAGTCATCAAAGCCATGAGTGAACTCATGACCAATTGTGAAGCCCATTGATCCGTAGTTCATGTACTTTGGGTTCTCCAAATCATAGAAGGCTCCTTGCATTATACCGGCAAGAATCGCTATAATAAAGTTACTTCATGTCATAATATCTACATATTTGTTTTCTTTAAGCATAAAAATTTAATTAAAACAAGTAATAAATTATACCTGAACAATTTGCTTTTTCAGTAAGAGTGGTTTTTAAACTAGCTTGAAAATGGCTTACAACACGACAATTACTAGTAGTGATCACTTAGGGTATGTCTAGTTTGAGAATAGAGAGTTGTTAGTATGGCTAATTGGTTCTTGTGTTATAACAGCTTTTAACCGATCACTATGAGGAACATAAACCAGTTATCATCTATGCGATTGGTTACGCCTTGCCTGAACTTGGTGATTAATGAGTTAGGGCTGCCAATGTGGCATGAAAACCTATAGAAGCCTATATAAAGCCAATAGAAGGACTTATGATGCCTATGCCACTAGTTAAAGTGTTTCACTTTGCTTCTCTCGTGATACCACAAAAGTTTACCCTAATTGGTTTGAGACTGACAATGAAAAACATTCTTTCCATAGGAAATAATAGTAATAATTTTAATAGGTTCTCGCATAAAAAGTACCTAAAACATTAAATAAAATATCCATCTAAAAAATTTTCAAAAACTAAATGTGTACTTAATAAAGAACAAAAATAATAAAGAATCAAAAACTTTGTACTATTTATTTTTGTGCTTGCATTCTCCAAAGGGAGTGCGAACTGCATGTTTTATTTTGCTAAAAGGGTGCTATTTGATGTTTTTTGAATGGCTGAGAGGAATGGGAAAAGCAAGACCACACCGTGTTGTTGTCTTTCCTTGGAACATGGTCCAAGTTGTTCATATGTGATTAGGTAAGTGATCAAAGTTCTGGTGGACTTAAAAATCATTTAAAACATGAATGTTGATCAAAATCTAATTTGTTTAACTTGTAAGAAAACTGTTTGCCAAATTTTGACCGCATTTAAAAAAATTCAAATTTTAGTTTAGTCAAGCATTTACATTAATTACAATTACAAGATACAAGAGTAAAAAGTGAAGGAATTGACTCGCTTGCAAGTACATTGTGTTGATTGGCTAACTTAATTGCTAACACGATAGGATATTATGCAGCTACAGAATTCGCTTTTTTAACAATTTGGATCTGATTAGCTTCTAAAGCAGTTTTAGACATGACACAAATTCATTAGAGTCAGCTATTAATGTGGATATCAGGTAGAGTGGTAGACTTAAATTTTAAAATATGCCATATTCAGGCATCAGTTTGAGATGTTTAATACTGCAATGACGATGTGACAAAACTGCAATAGAAGCCCTCTAGCTATACAGCTATACACCTATAATCAGACAAAGCAGTATTTACACCTTAATTGTTGGTCTACTCTAATAGAATTAGAAATCAGTCATGAGCTCACTCAGTTTCATGCATGTCTGTACATGTATATATAGACAATGTCTACTTACTGAATCGGTTGAAGTTAGCTGAGTAAAAACCATTTACTACGTAGGCCTTGTCTAGCCACCTACAATTATAAACCTTTTGAATTCAGATCACAGGCATTTAGTTACAATGTAAGACGAAAAAGGATAAGAATGTGGTATTCTAGAGTTGTCACGCCTACAAAAAACATGTGCTGATAAATCAAACTAGTAATTTTAACAGATAACTAATTGGTTTTAATGTGCCGGTCAATACAACCCTGCATCAAGATTATAAATGCAACGGCTGCCTTTAATTGGGTAGTAGAACCATACTCTCAAGTGTGTCAGTAGTAGCAACACACTCACAGGTGTCTAGGAGGCATACCCACAACTTAACAGTAGATTCACACCCACCACTAAACAGTAGATCATCACCCACCACGAAACAGTAGAAGCACACCCACCACTTAACAGTAGATCCACACCCACCACTAAACAGTAGATCCACACCCACCACTAAATAGTAGAAGCACACCCACCACTGAACAGTAGCGCCACACCCACCACTAAACAGTAGCGCCACACCCACCACTGAATGGTAGAAGCACACTCATCATTGAACAGTAGAATCACACCCACAACTGAACAGTAGAACCACACCAACAGCTGAACAATATACCCACATCCACCTCTAAACAGTAGCGTCATACCCACCACTGAACAGTAGATCAACACCCACTACTGTACAGTATATCCACACCCACCACTGCACAGTAGAAGCACACCTACCACTGAACAGTAGAGCTACACCCACTACTAAACTGTAGAAGTACACCCACCATTAAACAGTAGATCCATACCCACCACTGTATAGTTGAAGCACACCCACCATTGAACAGTAGAGCCACACCCACTATCATTACTCTTATTGGCCGTCTCATGCACTGTATACTATTGGAGTCCTACTAAGGCTGGGTGTATGATTATCATGAGCGCTGCTAGTGCCAAAGAAATGACTTAACCTAAAATGATTTAATTATCACCCTTGATTACTATGCAAGTTGTGAATATTGTACCACAAACAGTTGTCATGTTTGGAGCAGGTAAAAATGTATGTAGGTAAACCATATTTTACAGGGTGATTCTTTCAGATCTTAGGTTAGAAAATCAAAAATAAAATAATTTGTAATTTTCTGAAAAAAATATTGAGAGTGAAATATTGTTGTGGCGCATGCATTGTTAATTATTTGTGTCGGCGTTGTATCCACAATGTTTGTGCGTTGCAAGTGCCTTGTATATCCGTTGCGCAAGCATTATATGTGCGTTGTACCGACCTAAAATGCACCGTTACCGTCTAGTTTGAGAATAGAGAGTTATTAGTATGGCTAATTGGTTCTTGTGTTATAACAGCTGTTAATTGATCCCTATGAAAAACATAAACCAGTTAAACTAGATAAACTAGATAAATGATCTATTCGATTTCTTATGCCTTGCCTCAACTTGATGATTAAGGAGTTAGGGCTGCCAAAATGTCATAAAGACTTATGATAGCCAATAGAAGGACTTATGATGCCTATGACACTAGTTAAAGTGTTTCACTTTGCTTCTGCAGTGATACCGCAAAAGTTGACCATAATTTTTTTGAGACTAACAACGAAAAGCATTCTTTTCATAGAAAATGGTGGTAATAATTTTAATTGGTTCTGGGATAGAAAGTAACTAAAATATTAAATAAAATGTATGTCTAAAAAAATTTCAAAAAATAAAACTGTACATAATAAAGAACCAAATAATAAAGAATAAACAATCAAAAATGTTGTACCATTTATTTTTGTGTTTGCATGCCACAAAGGGAATAGGAATTGCATGTCTTATTCCCGTTCTTTTGTTAAGAAGCCTAAAATTACAAATTTTAGGCTTTTTAACAACTACCATATTCATAATTTGGTCTATTAATATTAAATATGATACATCGACAGCGGTTAGATGAAGAATGAACAACTCCAAGTTAGTAATCTAGAAACCAGCCAAATCAGTAATGAAAAATAAACAATACCACATAGACATTTAGTGTGGTAAACAGTGATAAACACGATGGAAATGTTTTCAAGAATGCAGACAATATACATGTTCCTGTCACTTAGCTTGGTGCCACCATTTTGTTTTTGTTGGCTGTCGCACATGCATTGGAAAAGCTTAGTGACCTTTTGTGACAGCACACGAATTTTAACCTTCACAATGAAAATTCCTTAAATATTAGTTTAAACCTTTTTGGTAAAAATATTTCCGGTTTGTTATCAAATCAATTTGATTTTAATACTAGGCATAACTAAAACCAAACTAGGCTGGCTATTAAAATACAAAAAACAGCGCATTACCGTAATGCGACAACTAAAATGTAACAACTGTGATGTGACAACTCCACAACCATCACTTAAATGTCAAAGATTCAGCCTGACGGCTGCAAAAAGACTATCTACAATAAGGCAACTGACAATTGTCAAACATCTGATGAGTTCTCCATTTTAGTACAGACATCATTGATGCACTTACAAGCTTTCCCATTGCTCATCCGTCAGAGTTCCGACGAGAGTTAACTCCAAGTACGGGTTGGCGAGTGCGGTGTTCATCATATTTGAGAAAAATGATTCATTTCCTAGGGCTACTACCTGCAATATGAATAGTTGGGCTGTTTGTAAGACCTGTTGGGAGTGCTATTTCAGCGCAAAAAGGTGGAATGATTGTGTATTCATGTTAGCTATTTAATTTTTAGCAAGTTTTAATTTGCATTTCAAAATTAGAAATGTTACTAAACATTTGCTATGCTAAAAGTATCTTTGAAACACAAGATGTGTGGAGTAAGTTTACTCAAGAATGCTGAGTAAGTTATTTATAATTTAAAACAATTTCAATACAAGTTGTATCAATTTCTTTAGAAGGACTAGACATGTAATCTACACACATTGACTGTCATGTATTGCATGCGTGCTTCAAGATGACAAGCATCTACAAAAAATACCCAGTTCAGGTGCTGACTAAAAACAGCATTTTATTACTGTTCAGTGAGTCAAGTGAACTAATTGTGAATAGTGATCAGCTGAACAAGCTGCTTGAGGGAAAGGGTGGGGGTGGTATAACACCCTAAAAAAAACTTAGGGGAAAGAAGTATTCGCTCATTTAAGACAGCATATAAAGGTTGATATGCTCAGCTGAGGCAACATACTGGAGAGATATGGATACACATGTATGACTTACATGACTATAAGCCTCTTCTATAATTTGCTTGTTTGTATACTCTGCAGCAAATGCCACTTGCTTGTCCATTGCTTTGATTTTGTTGATAGCAAAACTCCTTGTCTCACCATCAAGAAGGCTTGTTCTTTGAAGAACCTCTATGTAGGTAGTACGAATCTGCTCTATCATCTCATCTACCTATAATAAGGTATCTTAGGGTTATGAAGTGTCATAAGACTTTTCAATGTTTCAAAAAGTGTCAATAACTGTCATGGAGTGTCGGACAGTGCGTCATAAAGTGTCGGCTAGCGAGTCATTAAGTGTTTAACAATACTGTAAAGTGCCATCAGGCGTCATAAAGTATCATGGAGTGTCGGACAGTGCATCATGAAGTGTCGGCCAGTGAGTCATTAGGTTTTTTATAATACCTCAAAGTGTCACAAGGCCTCATAAGGTGTCCTAAAGTGGCATAAAGTGTCCTAAATATCTTAAAGATAAAGCAGATAATTGATCCTTTACTTTCTTGTAGTTGTATCTAGTGAAATTTATAGATGTAGTCAATGATATAATTCAATAATAAAATTTTAAGAATTAGTAAATATTGGAAACATTCAGTAATTAGTGAACATTAGTAATATTATTAATCAGTGAAGTAGTGGAAGTGAATCAGTCGAACTTACATCCTTCACGACGGCATTTTCCTTTTCTAAGTAATCCTCAACATACCATCTACCCAAAATCAGCTCCAGGTTTGTCATCATCTCATTCACGCAGAAAAGCCACCTTGGCTGAGGTCGCCAGAAATTTCTTGACAACTAAAAAACATAAACTATTTACTAATGGTCACCTCGAAGACATTGTTCAATCAAAAATTGTCACAAATAGATGTAACACATCATCGAGGCCAATATCTTTTTGAGCCACAAATACAATGTAGACTATCACTATTGCTGAAGCACTCAGCTACTACTTATTGCGGAGACAACTGCTAATTACTTACCAACAACTTGTTCAGCAGATCATCCTGTACTTTGCGATATTTATAATCAAAGTAAATAAGGTTCTCCATTACAAAATTGAATTTTAGATAGTTGTCCAGCGACCTAAAATTTAAAATTACTCGTGTAGGTGGCAGCTATATTTTGCAACGATATCAAAAATGTACTAGCGAAAATGCCAGGTAAATACTGCGGTGATATCACAAATGTACTAGTTTAAGTGGCAGAGAATATTGAATGCAATGATGAGCTGTGTATAGCACTACAGCAGAGTTAGAAAATTTCAGATCATCATTTTACCATAGGAAGCCTACAAATAATTAAAATATTAAAAAAGGTTGTCATATATAAATTATTTATATATATATATATATATATTTCTCAAAGTTTGTGTATTCATTCGTCGTTGTATATGTTGATCTATAGCTATTGAAATCTTGGAATAAATAATCCGTAGCGCAGAAGATGTAATCTCAGACCCTCCCATTCACCAATCCAAAGCCTTACCAATTCAGCCACACGATCGTGATACTTTCGTCAGGCACGATATGTCGGTATTTGAGAGAAAATACGCTTTGCTTTTCGTTACGACGCAGCGTCATGAGAAGCAGTAGGTCTTATTAGTAAGCTTACTCAAATTATCCATTGGCAATATGCCAGGCTAATAGCAAGTGGCAGGAAACTCTCATTACCTCTCATTGTTTATAAGCTTATTTTTAATACCCGGGCAACGCCGGGTAGCACAGCTAGTCTATATATAAATCTCAGCGTTTGTTGTTTCAATATTTTTGTCCAGTTACAGCGATAATGTTTTTGGAACGAAAAACCCGCTTCGCACTGAATGTGAACTTGAAACCTCTAGGTTTGCCGACCGGCGACCTAATCCACTACATTGTCCTTGCCATGCTATTTAATATTAGATCACATACTTATACATCACTTGTGAATATCTTAGCACGCTCTAAGTTCAGGATTGCTTTAGAGATCATTACAGGTAAGCTACTACTAAATCTATTGGGTAAGCTAAGCTACTTAAAGCTAAGCTACTCAAATTCATTAGGTAATTAATTTATTACCAAATTTATAAATGGCAAGCTAGTTTCTGCACAACTTTAGAATGTAAAGATATCTGAAAATTTGAGAGAATCGATGATATCACTGCTTTAGTTACAGAAAAATGTAACATGGAAACAACAATAGCTCCTCTACCGGCATATAAAAGGCTGGTAATCAAGTAAATTTTTGCATTTATCACAGCTTATGATTATTGGCTGAACAAAAAATTGTGAAACAATAGGTCAATAGGTCAAGCTTCAGATCTCTAATTTAAAAATTTGCATCGATTGTTTTGTTAGTATAACCACTTATGAAAATCTGTAACACCCGGTGATCTAGACTTCATTTTATTATAAACAATGATCAATTTACCATTTAAACACATTCCACACAAGTAAATTTTTAATATTCCGTTTGGCACAAGTTACCACAATAAACTTCAAGCAAAGAGAAACATACCTTGAAATATGATATCCTCACTAAAATTTTAGCAATGTAGCAAGCAATAAGCAAATTCTAGAGACAAAAATATAGTTTACATTGGTGCGGAGCCATATCAATATACTAGTGTTAATCTACGGATGCTGCAAAAAATTGCTCAAACTTTGCGATAGATTGGCCAACTAGGCAGGGCAATAACAAATAATCAATGCTATTTGCCTTTATCAATTCCTATTAAAAATTTTTTAGTGTTTACGTAAAAACTAAAAGTTTAATATGATGAATTACAAAAAGGTATTCATGATTGCAATATATAAAAAATATTTTTGTAATTGTCATAACAAAAATAGATTACTTTTGCCTGGTTGTGATTTGCACAGCTTTGGATATCCTAAAACTAGTTTTAACAACTTATGCGTAAGAATGTCTACAGATATCTCTGAGTAAGTTGAAAGCGTACTTATTTGCTGCAACAACAGCAACAGTTTAGCAACAAATTCAAAATTTCAAACGACTTTTTAGCAAAAAGGCTGCCTTACTGGATAATCTTTGAATGTAAATAATAGTGTCCATTCCTTACCTTTTAACTGGTCTAAAACAATTGCTTTGAACCGAGTACATTTATGACCATTAGAAATAAAAGCTCAAATCATACCATTTATATTATCAATCAAGATGCTGCAAAACAGTTCCATGTAAATAGGCTAAAGTTGACTAGCAGACTATCAGCTTGTGTACTAGTTTCTCATCTCCTAATAATCACAAATGAATAAAGTTAAATCAATTTTTAATGTTATTATAGTTTTTATTACGCTTTTATGCGTAACCAACATCAGGGATTTAATAAAATTGCTCAACCATCATCTCAAATTTTCCAATATTTCAATGTTTTATACAAAATCCTTGAGAAGTTTTGTAATTTCTCCAAACCGTGTCAGGACTTCTTAAAATCTCTTGTTTTATCTCATTACTCCAACATAGAGGATGTGTATTTTCAATTAGTGACTTTAATAAAAATGCAATTTTTTATGATGTATTCACTCACCGTGTATTCCAGGTTTTTAAAAGAAGGCTCAAGGCTAATATATAAACTTTGTTAGGAACGCTGATTATATCTGGTATCGGTTGGTCAATCTTTGACAGCGTTGCACCAATCACTCTTGTCCAATTTATCTAGATCATAGAATTGAACATTTTAGTTGCTCCAGTCAGGCAGACATACAAAATAAGTTCTAACTATGGTCTAAATACCTAGTAGAGATGAGAGCATGCGTGTTTAACAGCAGACCCGGCGGCATCACAATAAATTATAGCAAACAGTTTTTGTTTTCTGCTTTATTTTGACCAATATCTCTTCCAAACTTGAACTCAGGACTGGACATGGCTAGTGTCATTCTTCAAATCTGCATCTGATGAGATGAAGTAACGACACTTTTTAGTCAAGTCATTTGTTTAGTTAAAAGAGAAACAAACACTTTTAAGCCTTATACATACTATGTATGAGGCTTAAAACTGTTTCATAGCAACTATATTATAGTTGTTATTAACTAAACTAAATATTAACAACTATATTATAGTTGTTCATCTAAATCTCTGTCACACAAATTTTGCAACAGTAAATTTGGATATCAGTAATTTTACAGGATTTTTAAATTGCAACAAATGCCAAAACCTTTTTTTATTGCTGTGAAATAAACGTAGCCATGTAATTACATGAATAGTTGGAGACAACAAAATGTGTGTTTACAGCCTTTACTAAGTTTATAAAATTTTCGCTGAACTGAGAACCACAGATGTTCATTCGAAGGATGGACGAGACTTGGTTTCCACATTGTGTGCAAGTACTAGCAATGAGTTAGCATTGATGGCATGAATACTAACTAGATATCAAATGGCTACTAACAACAGGAATTAGTTACAGATAAACTATTACCTGTGGACAAAGCAATTGCAGTTCCTCTACCGTGGCGAGCGTGTCATTCCAGTTTTTAGGAGTACTAGAAGCAGAGCTGTCAACTGTCTCTTTAACGTCATTCATAATATAATAGGTTTCCAAAAAAGCATCCAAAGGAGGAGGTGTTTCACCTTTATAAAGATCATTCCATACACTGAGAACCTCTGGAGCTAGTCGCGTAAAACCCTGAAATAAAAAGTGAGGTGGTTTATCAAGTGCTTTGAAACAGTTGTTCTTAACAGTGCTGACGTACTGAATCCCGCCAGTTTTATGTGTGTTCACCGAACCCTTCTTTATTGAAAAAATATAACTTTTTTGCATTCAACGCATAGGTAGCTTATATGTTTCACTAATAAACAAAATGAACTGTGCATTAACACCGCTGAGTTCAAGAATGAAACCAACACAACACATGAACTCTCAACAAGTTACATATATTTCCATAAAGACCTTGCAACTCAGTGTAACTACTGCTGCTGCCGTTTCTACTGAACCCCTGTGACTGAATTACTGAAAGGGTTTGATAAATATAACATTAGCAATATATAAAAATGTAATATTTATAAAAATAAATGTTTATAAATACTCTGTATTTATAAACATTTATCTTAAATAAATAAAATATATTTGTTTATAAACTTATAAACAATTATAAATATTTTATTTATAATTGTTTATAAATACGCTGTATTTATAAACATTTATAAATAAAATTTATAAATACAACGTATTTATAAATATTTATCCTCAAATACTCTATAAATACTTTGTATTTATGTAGTATTTGAGTATCTTTATTTTCTAAAATAACTGTCAGGAATTATGAATAATTAGGAAAGTAAGAAAACCAACTCCTTCAACAGAAGTCAGCTTTGACAAGTCAAACTATAAGTAGAATATGTATTATTTTGTTGGAGTTTAAAACAGACCTCTTACAGTTACTTAAAAACACGAATTTTTCAGCATTATGCAAAGTTCTAGCACATATTTGATTCTACACTAGAAGCACTTTTTATCACACAAAGTTTCAAGTGTCTCTGAGCATCACAGTTTTGTAAATAAAAGTGAAGGGACTGACAGCAGTTTGAAAAGGCATAGAAAAATAATCAAGAATTGGCGTAAACAAACTAAATTAGTTTAAACCTTTCCTAGTCTAAGTCAGAGTAAATTGTGATGCATATCTTTCTTAGCATCTCTATTTTCCAACTTTTGCATCTTTACTTTGCATTGCCAGACCAAAACTGCTGTTCAATTCATGTGTCCTGACAGAAAAGTAAGATTAGTAAGATTAATCGTTAATCTTACTTAATGGTTAATCGTTTTTTTTAAACATAATTTAATTTTTGACATCCAACTGTTTTACATGGTTTTTATGCGATGCATTTTAATGCTATATGTAAGTACCTACAGTATTTATTAAGGATCAACATAGGCGTTTGGACTGTAGAACAGATTAGACAAATTACTGTGTATCCTCGAAAGAATATTATATTCAACATACAATGGTTTTAAGATACAAAGTAAACTTGAAAAATGAATCACCTTCTTATATGGAGGTTTTGAGTGTATTTAGCTACCAAACTTTGGGTGTTCTTCGAAAGAAACCTGACTAAACTTTTCATGTAGTCATTTGAGGGAAAAATAAGACAAGATTCAAATTTTATACACTTATGGTTAGATGATAGCGAGGTCAAATTTGGCTGTAGTTCAGTTACCAATAGCCATAGTAGTCTAAACCTCAAAACCCTCTTCCAAATGTTTAGGCATATTCAGACCTTTGCTTATTACTGCATTGATAATAAATGTGTTTGATAATAATTGATTAGAATAATACTTAATATAACGATGATAATAATACCGATAATAATAATATACTGTAATAATAATGATAATAATAGTTGAAAATAAATTTCGTTCTAACTTTTTATTATTAGTAGGCAGTTTTTGTAGAGCAGCTCTGGTAGTGCATTTTTGGTAGCACTTGCTTATTAAGTAGTCTGTAACATAGCGACATATATTAACTTCTTCGTTACCAAATAATTCTTTTTAACGATATATAGTTATTTGGCTAAACCTAATATTCGTTAAGGTACCATGTTAATTGCCATAACTTTTGAACCACACGGTCTATAAAAAATATTTTGACACCGAATTAATCAACATAAAATTTTACATTAGCAGATGCCATAAAAAAGGCTACAAATGTGTTGCGGAATAAGCTCAAAAACCTTTTTGACAATTTTTGCTATTACCGAGAGCGTGTTCCGAGTCAGATGAGTTATCAATATTACTATAACTTACAGCATTATTATTACATCTGAAAATAAAATAACCCCTTTCAGTAATACTAATGTTCACTAGATAATCACCCAATGTACATTGATCTACAATTAGTGAAACCTAAGCTGTAGTGTAGCTGTAGTGTGTCTGACACGACTGGTCATCGTGAAAAAAAAATTGTCATTGAAAATAAAGTTTTTTGCAAAGTGAAACTATGCACAAAATATTTTAGGCTGTAAAGATATTTTCTATTGGCCTAAAATAGGCAGATGATTGTTTCTTTTCATTTAAGTACAAACACGATAGGCTAATTCATTAACAAATCACTAATCAGAAATGTTATGTATGAAGCCTACTGAAGGAGCACCACGCGTCCCTTGGCCATACATAAACCCCACGCCAAGCCGCACTACATGGCTCGTGATACGCGAAGAGTTGAAGAAGCTATTGCTTTAACAATCCTTCGTTTTTTCGTGACATAATTTTATTGTTGTCGGCCATCTTTATAGACAATTTTATCGTTAAAAACCCGAAGCTTTTGCAAGGATAATTTGAAAACGATGTTTTTATTTGCAATTTTTTTATTATAGTATCAAAACAACACTTAAAAGTACTAATAAATCAAAGAAAAACGATCATTTTCTACAAATATGGCGGCTTTTTCGTGAACAAGCGCACGTGCAAACGACTTGATGACGTCAAAAAAAACGATGGATTGCTAAAAAGGAAACTTCATTGTCTAATAAAACATGGAGTAATTAAGCGGTTATCGTAAATATCTTTTGTGTAAAACACGCACAGTGTAGAAAAATATTATTATTCAAGTTATAGTCAATATATTATCCATATTATATTGCCAAGGGTAGACATAAATCTGTGTATTTACACCAGAAGGATACACTATTCGTAGGTTTTAATCAGCTCAAACGTGACACCGTGCAGCTGGACGATGAATGCTGAATGAAAGGGTAATATTGATGCAATTTTGGCGCTTTCTGGCCGTTAGCTCGCTTTGTGGCCGTTAGCTCGCTTTGTGGCCGTTAGCTCGCTTTCTGGCCGTTAGCTCGCTTTCTGGCCGCTAGCTCGCTTTCTGGCCGTTAGCTCGCTTTCTGGCCGTTAGCTCGCTTTGTGGCCGTTAGCTCGCTTTGTGGCCGTTAGCTCGCTTTCTGGCCGTTAGCTCGCTTTCTGGCCGTTAGCTCGCTTTCTGGCCGCTAGCTCGCTTTCTGGCCGTTAGCTCGCTTTGTGGCCGTTATCTCACTTTCTGGCCGTTAGCTCGCTTAACCGTGAGCACTCGAGAATGATCATAATTATGGTTCAATAGAAGGTTTGGATGCAATAAATTTTTTTAGCATTCCATTTGGTGTTTTCTTGTTGGACAAAGGCTTGGTGTGTTACATATTGGTTACTATTGTATATAACACCGCTGTCCCTTTCGTCCAAACTGAAGCTTTCACGCTGACAGATGTGGGTTAGGAGAGAATGTTTGAAAAGTGACATCATCACTAGTCCCTATATGGCAGGGAAAACTAGAAAGCAGCAGAGGAAGGAAACCAACTGCATGACTAAAAATTAGTAGAGGGGCCATTTAAGACTTCTTTTAAAGACCTTCAAGGACTTTAAGCATCTCCTTGCCACCACCAGTAGCTTTCCTGTGAATTGAACCCCATCCTGCTGTTTTCAAGTTAAACCTTCCAAACCACAAAACCAAGCCGGCTTTTGGCAGAGGAAAACAATGATAACTTCAAAGTTTGCCAGTAATACAGTTCTGTATTACAAACTAAATTACAAAATTATATTGTATTGTATTATTTGTTTCTGTAATACCAAGTTCTTAGTACAGAAGTTCACTTTTATCTGTAATCTAAACAGCCTCATGTACTATCAGAGAAGGACATTTGGTTTTCTTACATTTACACTCATCTTCTTAGTAATGACAATTGTTCCGGCTGGAGGAGAGATGTCCAGAAGGATGGTATTGCGCTCATATTGGTGAAAGTTGATGGACAGAAGGAAGAGGGGGTCAGTTTGGAGTTCTCTCATTTCGATCAATCGCTCGGTCAGGTCAAAGTTGTCAAAAGGCTCTGTTAGGTTGAAAGAGAGTCCTCCTAAACCATCAATTATGGTTCGAGCTAAAACAAAGTTTATTTTATTGAAACAGGACAGATGTTTAGAGAAAACTAATAGTACTCCAACATTTCAAATTGTTTTATAGTATTAGCCATAGATATAATAAACTCTTATTTATTATATCTATGGTATTAGTCCATGTTATATTGTAACAGGTCATGAATCCAAGAACCCCAGAGAGTTGCGGTGTGAGCTTTTCCAATACCATTTTTAAAGGATGTGGTTATAGATGTAGATGTCATTGTAGGTGGTTGAGCGCTGCCAAAAACAGTATATAAACTGGTGTACACCAATATCAGTCTTAAACATTGTTAGTTGGTTGCAAAGTTTAGTATTCTATTTTGTATTTTTATGGAATGCCGCTACATTCGAATGTCACAATATTAATGTAAAAACGATTGAGAGACAAATAGTTTAATTCTTGCTTTGAATGATGTTTCTGTTTTTCATGGCAAAGTAACAACATCATTTAGCTTTTTAGCATACTGGCACTTCCTATGACCAATGTACATGTAGATCTTGGCCCAGATAAATGTACAGTTTATCGTTACCTCAGAACTTCCTAGAAACTATCTGGGTTATAAACCAAATATTAATGCAGAAAGGAGAGCTGACCTAGAGAGGTACAGCATAACGGAAACAGTAGCCACAGACCTTCCGAAACAATTTAGGGCTGGTCTGTGGTCTGCAGGTGTGTACTCTTACCACAGTCATTTCTCAGCAAGCTGTCATTGTGGATGAACTGATCTAATCATAGACCACTATGTGGTATGGCAGCATTCCAGCTCACTGAGAATCAGTTCTCATCCAGCCAGAAATAGGACCAAACAGCAGGAGTTGCTTTTGCAATACCACAACAACTGATCGCCAGTGCAAACAGGTTTTACCAGGCAAATACTGCGAATCCGTTTTATTCTGAACAATAGAAACTGTGGTCATTAGATGCAACGAGTGGAAATGCAGCAGGTGGCAGCAGGTGGCAGCGTGGTATGATGAGTGATTAGTCAGAGACACTGTGCATAGTTGAACTGGTAAATGAATAAAACTTGTTTACAACTGCTCAGCTGTGAAGTCGCTTTGCGTTTGGATTCACTATGTTTCCATGATGCACATCATGCAGATTTTGGAGTTGTGCACACCTTGATTTACTGTGCAAATTAAGTGTTTCTATGGACATTTGCATGATGTTGATTGACTCCGCGCCTTGTTGAAAAAGGGTAAGAAGTTGTACGCTGTAAGCTAATAATTAGGGACGCAGTTAGCGACAAACGTGTTAGCGACGCGAACACATAAAACTCGATCGAGAAAAGATGAGCAATGTTTAAAATTGAACGATTCGCAAGTGCTGTTTTTATTATTCGCAAGAACGATGGATTTGATAAGGTTTTGCGAATCGCAAAATTCGCCTAGCTTGCGGATTTACGCCGTTTCCATGAAACGGTTAACTTGCAGATTGGCTCAAATTTGCACATCATGCGCATCGTGGAACCATAGTGAATGGAAGATTTTCTGCTGACTCTCTATCCTAGTAGCTGTTTATACATTGTAGGCTGGTCCCGGTGCTTATATTTATTATGGAAAATTTATTTCTGTTTTATCTATTCTGTAACTAGACTTTTATAATTTGCTTGCAGAAACATTTTTAAACTGTGAAAGTAGGTTATCAAAAACATAAATTAATATCAATCCAAAGCTGTGCAGTGATTATAGAACAAGAAAAAGTCTGAAAGTTCATTAAACTTTTTATAACTTTTTTGAATTTGTAAAATAAAGCTAAACTACTGTAAATTCAATTGAATGACTAATATGCATGTGTTTTATATTTAGAAATGTATTCAAAAAATTTTAAAGTTTAAAACACTGATTGACTAATATGTAGCAGTGTAAAAAATGACTAAACAGACAGAAGAAAGCAGCTTTCCGTTTTCTTTGCCAGCAACTCAAAGAGAAGAAAAAAGATATAACGAGTGACACTAAATTATAAACTCAATGCGTGGTGGCTACCACTACAAATTTATGAAAATATTTAAAACCAAATCAGCCAAAAAGAAAAAAATACTCAACAAGTGGGCACTCAGCTTACCAGCGACTAGTTGAGCATTTTTACATTTAGCTGCCGACTGACTAGCCATCAAGCTCGTTAAAGAATCCATTACAGTTTCATATTAGATGTTATTCACTTATCACATCCCATGTTTTAATAACTGTGTAATATCTAACAGCAATGATAGATATAATATATTTAGTAACTTTAGGAAACTTTTTGAAATTGCCAGTAAACATATTATAGTTAAAGAAAAATGTTCTAAACAGTGACAAACACGGAAGACCTGGTGCCACCTTCAACTTAAGTAGCAGGTTTTTATCTGCTGAACAAACTGTTGTCTACACTGGTGATGAACAGCCACTTATTTATCACCATTATGACTATTGGTCCTGCACTTAAAAAAGATTTTTAAAATATTGCAAGTATGACATCAAATACCATGGCAAGTAACGTAATTTTGTAATCAAAATGGTGTTTAAAACCCATTTATACAACATCTCCAACAGCCTTGCTACCAGCAGCCAGATGCTACTGCTATAGGGGGGTCAGTACTAGCAGAGGTTCCCTAAACATGTAGATGTTTACATGTAGATGTCTACTGGCACATGTTTACTTACATGTACCAGTAAACATGCAGCTGTTCAACGTCCATTCTTATATTCACTCAAGAGCTCATGACTACTTAAGTTAATAGTTTTAAACTCATTGCATTCTGTTAACTAGCTTCAATGAATAAATAATCCTAAAATAACCCAAAGTCTGTCTTTCTAGTTCTCTTGTATTTTTACAAAAACATCAGCACTCACGCTCAGAGAGGCCAAGCTGTTTGATGCGATCAGTATCCATGCATGAAGCATAGAGGTTGCGTGCCTTAATATCTGGGCCAAATGATGAACTGTCGACAGGCTTCTCCAGTGCCTCTGCAACACATCAGGGAGGGCATGACTCCATATCATAACTAGCGAGAGATTTCAATAACAATTTTCTATACTCAGACCTTCTCTTGCCATGACCTTAACATAAGGATTTTTTAGCTTATGACAAAGTTTGTGCAAAGGTTTGATTTGACGCCAAAATTAATTTCCAGATTTTACTTTGAACAGCAAAATCTCTTCAAAGTTTCTCAAGTGCAGATGCTGAAAATGAAAGATAAAATAAAAAGCAATAAGATATAAATAAGCTAAGTTTAAATTTTATTTGATCTAGGTTGCAATATCTCTATCAGTACAGCTACCTTCGAAATTTTGTAGCCACGCATCGCAAATGCTGCCCTTCTATTTTGGTGTCTCTTAGGTGATGTAATGAGGTGATGTAATGAGGTGATGTAATGAGGTGATGTAATGAGGTGATGTAATGAGGTGATGTAATGAGGTGATGTAATGAGTGAAACATCTTTTTTTGACTAATTTCACTTTATTAATTTAGCTTTGTACACAGTTTTATATAATAAATTCGTTTTTATGCTGTTAAAAATATGTTAAAAATAACATAAACATGTTTAGTAATGACCTTTATTAAAGCTCGCTGGCTTTCGATTGGATATTGAGGATGGTATTTGGGCTGACCATTATCTATGCATTGATATGATATCACTTGGCGATTATTTATTCGTTTATTGCCAAGTAGCTTGTTTTTGCTTACTAAAGATTTATGATTAAGATTGTTAAAGTTATTCCTTAAACACCGCTCAACCAATTGTGGAGCATTAATCATTTACATACTAGTCGTACCCATCAAGGCAGTAATCGTACAAAACATTCAACCATTTTTGGACCATCAAAGTCATAAACAAATGATCAAATGTAAAAATCCAAAAGTACATTTTACTGATTAATGATCAGTTCGACTACAATTATTGCAGAAAATAACAGCGACTCCAATTATACTTTTGCTGCTGTAAAACACAAAAGAAGCTATTATGATTAGAATTTCAAAATAAACTTGGCCAGAAATTTTTCATGTGAAATATATAGTAGATGCCAATTGTTTGTAACCAACTGATGCTTTGAACAAGCTATAGATCAACAAAACAACATAGTAAAACAAATATGCCGATAGCAGCTGATAGCAGCTGCGTGGCATCTAGCTGGCTCTCTGCCAATGCCTCACAAGACTATGAATTCATCAAATCACTGACAATTTTTATCATGCTACGAGCTTGATAGAAATGTGTCGCCATTACCTCTAAAGAACTCATGGTTGTTGCGGGCAAGGTCCTCTGTAACACTCCAGCTGTAGGGGGAGTAGTATGGAATAGAATGCATCGCTTCCCAGCCTCCACAAGCGTATTGATAGAAATTTTCACAAGGAGAAGCACTTGGGTCCATGTACTGCAAGACTATTGACATGCACTGCACGGATATTGACACCTTATGAGAGTATATTGGTAACTAATGAAACGGCATTAGCGTCTAATAATCCTAACAAGTGTGATTAGCGTCTAATTCTAAAGAGTGTGGCCTATTCTAATTAGATACATTTTTAGATTTGTTACTCCAGTGGGAGTTTGGAAAGAAATCTTGTATACTGTTCAGATTTTCTGTGCTGCCTGAATTGATAAGATGCTTTTGTAAGTTTTCTTTCTGTATCTCTTATACGTGTGTTGGTATAGGCATGCTGTAAAGCAAATCACTATAGCTATAACTTGACTCAATTATATTACTTTGTCGGTTATGCCAGAAGCTTCTCCGGTTATGCCAGAAGCTTCTCCAGAGAGGCCATGATTCAGCGGTTAGTATGTTGGCATATAATCGGTATGTCAGTAGTTTGAATCCCAGAAGGACCATTGGTGGTGTTAGGGAGGGCATCCAACCACAGTTGTTCCTGTGCCAAATGCACATATGGCCACAGTATATTTAGTTCCAGGATAAATTCGGTTATGAATATTATAGTGCCATACATGCAGCAGAGAGGGAATAATTCTTAATAATAAGATAAATTAATTGATAAAATGCTTTATTTTTCTAGACAATTCAACAACATGGAACGGTGAAGTATACTGTAAAATACACGTATTACAAGAAAATAGATGTGTGTTAATACATTAATGTACTGCAAGCAGAAACGCAAATGCCGTTGCTATGTTACTTACAATTAGTTTAGAAATATCAACACATATCATAAAAACAGATGTGGGTAGCATTGTTGACCTTCAGGGAACGATTGACACATTTGCTATGGGTGAGTAAAGATTTAATTACAAATAAAGGTCATCTTGACAGCTACTTCAAACAAGTTTATTAGTCTATGTCAGATGATATATTTATAGAACATTCTAGATGAATTAACAATGGAGCAAAACCTTATGCTTTTCAATTTACCAAATATTAACATCCGCCAAAGACTGTGTGTGATATTATACATGCAATCTGCTGGGTGCTCTAATGTTTATCAAAGTCAGACTGCGTATCACCCTAGTACTGTAGAATGACTTCCTTGTGCATACAGAGTGCATTAGTTTAACTAGGCCGAAATTTAGTGCTTTTTGACCTAAGTAAACTTTGCAAAGAAAAAAATTACATCGATATTAAATTTAGCGCATGAACTTGAAGCATTTCAATAACATTTTAAAAACTCTAAAAGCTGCGCAACTTTCTTTTAGCTTTTTTTTGATCAAACCTTGAAAATATTAAGCAAAACACAATTTCAAAAGGAATTTTTGAATTCTTTTCTTAGAAATCAATTGGCTATCACCATTCTTTGAGTAAGCATTCAGCCTAGCCAGAGACCTTAAACCATAACTGTCACGTACAACTTTTATTGTATATTCTAGGTAAATCAGACACGCTGATTCCGATTTTGTATTCAAAATAAAGATTGGTCCACCAACCTTCAAAGTCATTAAGGCTTTTTTAAAGCGTTTCAATATCCGTCTCAAAAACAACGCAATCCGCATTACAAGCTCCGCCCATAAATATGTGACGAAACCTATAGCTTTTCCAGAAATGGAAGTTAAAGATGTTTAGTCCAATTTAGAATAATAGAGATGGGTGTCTTAAAACCTATTATTATCTGAATCCAGCCTGTAAAATAATATCAGTCTTTTATGAAAGGTATATAAACTATTTAAAATTGCTTGTAGCTTGTTACATGATGTTTAAATAGGTTGAACGCTGAGAAAAATGAGCTCAAAAAGCGCGGTTTTGTCGCAAGCGAGCGTTGTTACCTTTTTTGAGCTCATTTTTAAAGTATGCAATGTTAAATAGCTTATCTACCTTTCAGAAAAGACAGAGATTATTTTTAAAGCTGAATTTAGATTGATTTTTGAGAGAATGTATTTTAAAACAACCAACTCTATTATTCTAAATCGGTCTAAACATCCCTACTTAACTTCCGTTCCTAATAAGCTAGGTTACATCACGTATATTTGGGCGAAACTTGTTGTGCCGATCAATCGTGTTGTTTTTGAGACCAATATTAAAAAAACCGGTAAAAAAGCCTTCATTACTCTAAAAGTTAGTGGCCCAATCTTTATTTTGAGTATAAAATCGGAATCAGCTGTCTGATTTACCTAGTAAATACAATAAAAGTTGTACGTGACAGTTATGGTTTAAATACACTTATGTAATGCCAGAGTGGGTGACACTAATGAGATAAACATTATATATAATCAACAGCTTCCAAGGAGTTACTAGCAGGAATTTACTAAACAGTTAAAGCAACAGTTGAGACAGTTAATAGATTAAATATAGCTATTACATACAAGTCACCAAGTATACATTAGATAGATTGTCCTAATACAATAGGTGGTCACCTGCCTGCTTTCTGAGAATTGGTATACCCAGAATGACATGAAGTGTGCGTCATACATTAACATGTACATGAAGGCAATAGCAGCAACTTGCCACTCATAATCTCTGCTACACATCTCACAGCTGACATCCAATGTAATTAGGTTTAGAAAATATCACATATTCTTTTTTTCTAGCCACAATTGAAGACTCCGTTATACTTTGACTCCCATGTAGATGAGCAAGCAGTAGATTCCTAAATATTATTAAACTACTCCTACCACTACTCCTACCACTACTACCACCACTACTACTATCACTACTACTACAACTACTACTGCTACTACCACTGCTACTACCACCACTACTACTACCACTACTACTATCACTACTACTACTACTGCTACTACCACTGCTACTACCACCACTACTACTACCACTACTACTGCTACTACCACTGCTACTACCACTGCTACTACTACCACTACTACTACCACTACTCAGGCTAACTACAACTATGCTTGGGTAATATTATTAACAACTTTGCAGTAGATTTCTAATGTTTTACCAGTTCTCGCTAGAACAGAACCATTTTATGTGACATGGCACTATGTTTGCTAATCTTCAACTATATCTATTTTTATATTTTTAAGAGATTTATGAAGAATGACATCGGAAGCAGCACAGTTGTAGTACAAATTAGGAGCATTTGTCACTTCTATTAAAGAAAATCTGTATTAAATTTGTGTTCTTTACATAAATCGTCTCTGTACCAAACGCCTACTTACAAGTAACTTTAGGAAAACAGACCAGCTGTACTAGAGAATGATATTTCAAGAGAGTTGAAGAAAATAGAAAAAGGTTATATGACGAAAATTCAAGACTGCCAACCAGAGGATGAGTATAACCATTTTTTCAAATGTGTTCGCACGACTAGCTCAAGCCTCATTCGGTCAAAAATGAACCATAGGAATGAATAAAAACATTTAATTATACTTAATATTCTTTAGTATGTTTCCTGACATATTCGTCCTTTAAACCAGTGCTTCTTGATTAGGGGTGTGAGCTGTTGTTAGTGGGAGTACGAACTGTTTTTCATGGGGTGCAAGAATCAATTGTCAAGACAAAAAAGAGTATTTGTAGCCACACAA
The DNA here is from genome assembly GCF_963576615.1 of Watersipora subatra. Lineage (NCBI taxonomy): Eukaryota > Metazoa > Bryozoa > Gymnolaemata > Cheilostomatida > Watersiporidae > Watersipora > Watersipora subatra. Next base: position 55,295,954 of record NC_088716.1, read on the forward strand.
AAAATCTGAGTACTTCAAAATTTTTTCCATAACTAGTTACAACCTATCAGCAAGTCCAAATAATGAAAAATCACAATCTGTTGTATATACTCATTCATTCACAAGAAACCATGTCTTGATCAGATAAAAGCAGAGAAGAGGCAAGAAAACAATGAAAGATCACAAAGTGAGTTGTTTTTATGTGTTGCTGTGTGTAAACACTAGACTCTTCTTAGAATGACTTTCCAATAACATATTGTTTTCATATATTTTGAATATGTCTGTTTTCCATTATGTTTTGAGCTTTTTTGTTTGATTTAAAACAAGAGGGGGAAAATTTGCCCTTGTCAGTCATAGGGGGTGCGGAGATGAAAGTGAATACAGAAAGTGCAGCTTTAAACAATATGTAGTTACTTTTCAGCATTCCATCCTATTACTACTACCAGCACATCTAAGTAAATTTTGTTTTGTTTTAAATATTTTCAGGTTGATAGCTTTATCTTTAAAACGAAACTAGTATTTTCAAATATTGCGTGATTAGTCTCCTAGTCTAGATGGCGATCAGATCTAAGCAGCTTAATGCATCCAAAGATAGAGAGACGATATATACCCGTTCTCTAATTTCCTGCCTCAAGTAAAGGTAATTTTGTGAGCAACTTTACTACTTAAATTGGTCTGCAAATTTGTTTTATGTGTAAACAGTAAGTACAAATATGTAAGTGATTGTGTAAACAGTAAGTGCATTTATGTAAGTGTGTAAACAGTAAGTATGAATGTGAGTATGTAAACAGTAAGTATGTACGTAAGTGAGTATATAAACATTAAGTATGTATGTACGTAACACAAAGTATATATGTAAGTGAGTGTGTAAACAGTGAGTCGCAGTGCGTTTTTGATTATCATCTGTTAAATTGGTGCCATTTTATGAAGTAAGTTGACTTATGACAAATAATGCTTGCTTTTTGGTGTATACCGACTTTTCATTCAATAGTATTCTCATATGGTCATTTCCATTCTAGTATACAAATGGTTTACTTTAAAATGGCAACAGATATGCTGAGCATTGAGATGCTATTGGCTACTCAAAGATTAATTTTATTGGTCAACCGTGAAGGTGATTCAACCGGACATTACAAGCCACTAGTCTAAATATTCTAATGACGTGTTAACTCAATCGGAGCCGGCGCGAGTTAACCCGCGTCTGAAATTTACTAACTCCTTGCATCGTTATTTTTAAATTATAAAAAAAATAATTTTATTAGTTAGAGAGAAAACTTTCTGGCCAATCAGATAAACTTTAAAATATGCCTCTATGATGTCTTTGGCAAAAATTATAATCAAATTAGTACACCCATCTCAATATCTACCAAAACCGGAAATCATCATGCCGACTTGGAATGTTATCATTCGCAATAAATTTTTTTTACTCCAGAAGTAAATATGCAGATTCAGAAGTGGTAAGATATTGAAAGACTGCATAAATCAAATTAAAACATTATTTTTAATGTTTCAAAGTTTTTATTAACTTTTAATTTTGCCAATTTGAATCATTATGCTCGAATAAAAACGCACGTTTCAGGCTGCCAGCCGTAGCCAGACTAACGTTATCTTTCAGTTTCGATAAGATCATATTGATTCTTAGAGCTGTCTATGAAGTCTGAAAAGTCAAGAGCAGAGTTATTGAACATATTTTTATTATTTGAAACACTTTTATGACGTTTTATTTAAGTTATATTGGCATCTAGAATTGCTATGCTTTTGTTTGAAGGATGATACTCGTGAGGGAAAGTTCGAAGTTAGACTTTCATGATTTTCATGTTCATGACTAACTGCATATGTATAAATAATATTCATAACTATGTATTGTATGTAATAAATAAGTAATTTTAGTGAAACTTTGTATATTTTGCAACTTTTATGGCGCAAATCTAACTTTGTTTCAGCAAATGACAATTTTTTCAAAATTGTAAATTTCCTGAAACTACCTTCTTTGAGGCACGGATCTACATAAAAGGGATATGAGTTGTCTATATGAATGTAATATAATTTGAAAGAGGAGACTTGGCTGGTTCTTGTGAAATTTGAATGAGTAAATTATCTCAAGTCTGTCTCCTGTAGTAGTAATTTGAATTACGGCATTTTTCTGAAAAAATGCGGTATTTGGGGCTAATCGCCTAGAAATTAGTCGGGTGCGAATGAGTTAACTTATATTTTTGTTGAAGATCTTTGACTGTATAAGTCGACCTTCAAATTGTCCATTATAAACTTGTTTTATGTAAGATTAATGATGAGCAAATTAAGTGAAAATATTAAGTATAATAAATCCTGTCTGCTGCTTACACCATGTTTTGGCTACAGCAATAGCAAAATTTCTGACCCACCTGGTTGACCCGGTTTGCTGTCTCAATGCAGGTTTGTGTTAGACATGTTGTGGAGCTGTTGTGGCTGGATGCTAACTCCTCCAGCTCGTTATATTTCTGTAATATAAAATAAATACGTAGGCAATGTACGACCAACTAGGATAATACAGCAATTAATATTGTGGACCTTATAATTAATATTCTGGACACATGTTGTAGTGCTACTGCACACGTGGGCCTCATCATACCTTAATTATGTGAAAAATGAGCATGGAATTTTTTTCATTTAATTAATATTGTAACTATATTTATGTTTTGCTTGGTATTATATGTTTACTAATTGATGAAATAAACACACACAATAACCTCAACAGCATAAAATAATTTCTCTCTTATCTCATTTCCTAGACTCCTTTGTGAATGTGTTAGTTACATTTGCATCTGTACGTCTAAACCTCGAGACCAACTTTCATTTTCACGCCTTCTACTAATCAAAGTCACGCTGAAAATTAAATATAAAAAATTTTTTGGACCCGCTGTCAGGATTTTGCAAAACATACATGCAATTGTTGGCTGTACAGCTAACATTGTCATTTTGTTTTTCCTATAGTGAAACTGCCATACGTAAGAGAAACCTTGGAGCACTACAAAGCTATCATAACTACTCTGGTACATCCACCAATATATAAATAGACTAAATTGTATTTAAATAGTAAATACTCTCAAGAAATGTATCCATGTCAGGAGCCCAACAACTGACATAGTTGGCAAAGGCTTACTTTTCTCCTTAAATAAAGATGAAGAATGCATTCTAGTATTGCTGCCGACCGCTGACTGCTGACCACACGTGAAGCTACTCTCTATTTGTTTCAACTGAGAATCTATTTTGATACTGTATCCAAATGAACTCTAAGAAATTTACTTCACTTTAAAAAACTTTTAGAATAAATTCAAATTAGTTCTTTGAAAGAGAGCATTTGGATTTGTTGAGTGGTACACACTGAGCTGGCGTATTCCCACACGTTCCATAAAACTGATATTTTCCATCTGCTTTTATTTACTTGCAAGCAGTTAACAAAATTGTGTTTCTAAGAAACTATATATCTTTGCTACACATCACGCAGCACTCCCCTTTCGCCTACTCATTCATAGCAGGCTAACGACAATATCCTTGTAACTCATTTCAAATCAGTTATAGAGAATTAGAAATACACATTATGCAACTACGGAGAATAACATGCTCGATTAAAAAACAAGCAGGGCTGATGACAAATAGTTTATAACCAATTTTAAAGCAATTTGATATCATTTAATGAGAAAGTAAGTAGAACTTGAAAAACTTTATAAAAACAGCAAAGAGAGTTCTTCAAACTAAAAAAGGAACTGCAAGCTTCAATCACAGTTAGTACTCAATTCTTACAAGGTTTATGGTCAAGGATTCATCTACAATTTGTGTTTCTATCTATGCGTAGGTCTTTGTTGTAGTGCTCCAAAGTCTGTATACAGCTATTATCATATTATTATTATTATTATTATTATTATTATAATGTTTTTAAATTGTCATCATATGTTGCTTATTCTTAAACCATTACACATATGAGCATGGTCTACATGGTCTAATGATAAAGCAGTGAGCAACAAAGATAAAGGCTGATTGTCAAGGAACATTGCCAACACTGTTGCTGTTGATAAACCACTCTATCAGGAAAAAAACAGATTTTAGCCAAAAATTGTGACCAACCCGTGTCAAGCTTTTCCATGACTTCCTTCTGATGTAATATTAGAGAATAGGGATTGTTTATGTAATTAATTTGTTGTTGCTTTTTGTTTGGGCTGTCAGCGCAGAGAGCAGTGAAAATGTAAGCTAGCAGAGGTCTTTGAAGAAGATGTGAAATTTTTTTTAACACCAATATATAGTAAAAAATGTTTCATGTAAGAATTTTGCAAAGACCAGTTATATAAGTGGCTTCCTTAGTCTATCCTCTGCAAGATGACATGTTGAAATGCTGTCTGCTACCTATTTTCATTGCTGACCACACAATATGTCATTTATGTTTATATAACGGAAATATAAAACAATGAGACACGTATCACCTTGGTAATATATTAAAACATATATCACCTTAACATATTAAAATGATACTAATATTATATATTAAGGTGATATTAATATTATATATTTAGGTGATAGTAATATTATATATTAAGGTGATACTAATATTATATATTAAGGTGATACTAATATAATATATTAAGGTGATATTAATATTATATATTAAGGTGATACTAATATTATATATTAAGGTGATACTAATATAATATATTAAGGTGATATTAATATTATATATTAAGGTGATACTAATATTATATATTAAGGTGATACTAATATCATATATTTAGGTGATAGTAATATTATATATTAAGGTGATACTAATATTATATATTAAGGTGATACTAATATAATATATTAAGGTGATATTAATATTATATATTAAGGTGATACTAATATAATATATTAAGGTGATATTAGTATAATATATTAAGTTGATACTAATATTATATATTAAGGTGATACTATTATTATATATTAAGGTGATACTATTATTATATATTAAGGTGATACTGATATAATATATTAAGGTGATACTAATATTATGTATTAAGGTGATACTAATATTATATATTAAGGTGATACTAATATCATATATTAAGGTGATATTAATATTATATATTAAGATGATACTTACACTATATTGATGAACAGTGTAAGTTGCCAGACTTACCTTCGTTTTATTGAGCAAGGCAACAGCGAGTATCACTATAATGATGATGAAAACGATGATAAGAAGTGTAAGTAAAACACATTTCGCCGTTGAGGAAAGGCAAGATGACTTAGGCGCTGCCTCGGCTTCTATTTCAGGACTCCCTTTCATCTCGTATTGACCTGACATGACCTCGGTCTGTAATAAACATTTTTTAACCTCACTTCAGTGTAAGCGGAGCTACTTGTGATTATACTAGCGATGAGGCACCAACTAATGCAAATTTCTAATTTAAACTAGTGATTTCCTGCAGTGCTTTAGTAATTATTTGTTATGCAATGCATCAATGATCAATAATGATGAATAATAACCATTAATAGAAACATAACAAAGCTTCAAGACCTGTAAATGTAAAGGAATGAAGAGAAAATTTAGACTATTAGTAACAGGAAATGGAATTAACATTGCCCTGGAGCATGCGAAGGGTCTGAAGGAAAACAGATACTCTCTAATACTAACCCCATATAAAAACTCTAAAAGAGAAGACTTATGGAGAACAAACATAGGTAAAAAGAACAAGAACGTAACAGTTCATAAGCAGTACTGCAAAAAGTGAAAAGCGATAAGTTACTGTTTAAAATTCTCAGCCATTGTAGTCACATACAATGAGAATGAACCCTCCATACGACCTCCATGAATGACCAGAAATTGTTGCCATCTGTTAAACAAGCTCCTAACAGAAAATTTTTACAAATTAGTTGAATGGAGCATCTTTGATGACAAGCAACACAAAACACACATGGCACACGACCATACATAGCCTTTTGCAGTGCTTGGTAAGAACATAGCAAATGGCTCGAAGCATGCCAACAGATGTTATAATTTATTGACGGTTCAAAGATCTCTTTAAGAACTGTTATCAACAACAACAGCTGATGTACACATCTACTAGTAGGTCTAAATACTAATTACTAGCACACAGTACCATGTTAATAGATGGGTTTATAGCCAGTTAAGTTATGTAACATTCCACACTGCTGATGCCACTGAGGGTCAGCTGTGAGCTTCTTGAATATGATTTTCAAAATCATCGAGATAACTATAATAGCTAGCATCAGCCGACCGAATGTTGCTCGCTGTCAAGCAAATTGCTAGCTTTTATAGCGGTAGCCACTAAATATATCAAGATGGCAGTGTTCAGCATTTGTTTTGTTACGCTGGCCTGTTTAGTGATGACCTCAGCTTACACAGTCAGGCCGCGTGCTTTGCTGTAGAGCTGAACAGAGCCAAATATGTTAGCTTCCTATTTGAGCGTATACAATCAAGCTGCACAAAGAAATGCTATCACACTGCCTTGGCAATTTCTGGCTATTCATTTTAATAAAAAACTTGAACACTTATTGGCAACACTAAAAGTTAAAAATACTTGAGAAGTATTTTGAGGTAAAATCATTGATAATTCATTTATTTAACAGCCTTTGGTAGTGGAATACTTGCAACCAAAGTATTTCTACTACTGTCATGCGATGAATTAGAAGAGAAAACACCAACCTCATTCTACGACTAGTAGTGTTCACCCACCTGGTCAGTCAACAAACTCTGCCCAAAGCAATGAGCAGCATACCGAGTCACCTGGCATTTGTAAAGTGGCTCCACATTTCACAGGCAGCACACGGGTAGCATGTAAGCAAGCTAACCAACCACTACGATCTCGTTGGGCAATAAAGCGTAAACCTCGTGCACTAACGTAGTACATCCTGTAGCCAATCAGCTCGCTTGCATTATCACTTACCACTGTGCATTCAGCATCAGGATGTTGGGTTGCTTTTATGATACCAAAATAAAATAAACATTCCGAGAAAGCGGAAAAGGATTAGATGAACCTGATATATCCTACAAACGCAGTGTTGCACCTGTTTGCTGGAGGCTCGTCTCTGGCGCTTCAATAAATGAAACATTTGATTGAATCAAACGATTTATGCTGTGAAAACCTGACCATTAACCCTATTAAATATTTGTTAGCAAACTTCTTAGCCCTTCATTCTGGAATAATTGTTTACGAAGATTAACATCTTTGGAATAGGCTTCATCTCTGCTGACTTTGGATCAACTGGAGGAAAAAATTCTCTTAGTTACCACTCAGTCTAGATTTTATCTAAATTTACTTTTGTGTGCAATAATTTATTATAATAGCGCCTAACCAGATGTGTTTATCATACTGCATGCCAATATAATCCTCCTATTACAATATTTCTGACAAGCACAAACAAATTATTGGGCCTTAAGTTTTATCAACTAGAATAAAGATAAAACAACAGAATATTTTCTTTGAACAACTAATAGTACAGAAAGTGTTAAAATATTTAAGTTGGAACATATTTTTGGGTTACAATGCTGAATTAAGTTTTCAAAAGTGTACCTGGTATTAGTGAAAAAATATTGAAACTTCTGCTGTAACAATAATTTTAGATTTTAACCCGAAAAATATATTATGAAGTTTAATGAATCGCAAATTATGTCCTCAGTAACTCGATCGACTATTTCTAAAGAAATGAAAAATCATCAGTGAATGGCGTTTGGAGATAAAATTTCAGATGGAAAAGGAGACGCATTATCAACTATTTCTGTTTAACAAGTACGTCATGATTCAGCCTCTACAAGAAATTGCTGTCACTTGACAAAACAAAGTCAAGAAGGGAAAAGAAAAAGGCGTTATGAGTAGAGCTAGAGTTGCTAGTCCATGATTTGTATAGTCGAGAAGCTTATCACTTTTCCTTGAGTCTACCACGTACTATCACTCATCAAACCATTTAACAAAGCGATTTTTCTCCTTTTTAGCTAACCTAAATGAGGTTGTATTAACCGCCTACCTGCTCTGAAGCGGCTGCCAATTAGCAGGCGTGTGCGGCAGCAGCCTACAATGTGATCATCGACATCAAACAAAACTTCTCAAAAATATTGCTTTGTTCTTCCGCTGCTTCATACCTTTATAAACGAATAAAAATGATTCTTTCCGCCCAAATGAATCAATGATGACTCTCCATAGCTGGTTAGCCGACCATGTACAAATAAGCGATTATATACATAAAGTCTTAAACAAGAATTTGTTATTCACTTGACGTCTTTTTTGCATAAATTTCTGTGTGTCACAACTGACCTGTGCCACACAGTGCCAGCAAGTTAATCACTAGAATGAAAGCTTCATTTCTCTAAGCTGGTGACACAAATGGATGCAATTTGTGTCACAGTGTGACCCAAATTGATACACTGCCATCTTTAAGGTTGTTTTCTTATAGGATGTATGAGTCGTGCTTGGGCCAGTGATAAAGTAGTCATTCACTAGTGTTACATGCTACGATTTTTGTCGTATTTTTCCTCTTCATAGCATGTAAATGGTTTCAACCATGATTCAAACCTCCTATTCAAGGGGGGGTATTTTATAAACCATCGTAGCAACACCGAAATACTGTGAATGATGTAAACATCATTATTCGTATTATTGTTGCACAAATCTTTGCGATCGCAGGATGGATTTTCATCGTCTCCCATGGTGACGCCCTTACAGCATCAGCCTTTTGACATTGACATTTGACCTTGGGCGCATTTTAATAGTGTCGGCCGCAATATAAAATATGCGCCCCGCTATAGCTAAAAGCGCAACAGGCTAATATAGAGAAAGCAGAGTTGTGCAGCAATTTTTTTGTAGCACGTAAACTCGTCAGCTACGAATAATTGCGAGTGGTGCGACCCCTCCTGGGTATCATGTAAATTTGTCCTCCTCATTCCTGCGATCAATACCACAACTTCGAAGCTCAAAAATTTATGGTATGTAACACTAGTGATTGTGTCAGCTGTGTAGAATGGAAAACAGAGAATAACTCGGAGTTAGTGAACGGCGTTGGACTGAGCGGAATCTTATCGTGTACCCAAATAAGGCTAGATATTTTTGCTATTTTATTATGCATATCCCTCAGTAGGGTGGGGCGGGAGAAGGAGAAGTTTGCATAGAGATTTTAAAAGCACTTGTATGGTTACCTGATTCAAAGCAGTGTTTGTCTGATAGAGAATAGTTATTATTAATATAATAATTATTATTTATTCAGGTGTAAAATTAGAAGCTCAAATTAATACCTCTTTTACAAAAAAATCTATTACAGCATGCCGATCGGCAAATTGTTTGCTAAGCCACAAAAAATAGCCTACAGGAATAATATAAAACTATTCTATACATTGCGAGTCAATAAAAATTTTGCTATTTTGTTTGGCTATTGGAAATCTGATATAAAACATTGTTGGCAAACATAGCCAGCTAAAACACTTTAGACATTACAGGACAGCGCTGGAAAGCACTTGTTATCTCACTTAGAGTGGCTTACTCGTGCTAGGCCTGCCTCGCTATGGACTAGATATCTAGGTATTTCCAAGAATGTTCCAGAAAAAATCTCTTACACAGCCCAATGAATGGCTAGCACCAATTTGACCATGTAACAATGATAATTGAATTTACCAGACATTTCAACTTGTAAAACCTCAAATGCCAGCCAGTTACATAACTAGTTATGGGTCTAGCAAATGACATTGCTATAATAGCATCGGTATGGCATAGGCACGGACAAAGGTTTTCTGAGCAGGTAAAATGTCCTATTACACTCAGACATGTAATGCACTTAACCCATTAGCAGCTGGTGGCCTTTAACAAACAGCGTAGTGCTTGTAAGGAAGAGGTTACTCTAGCATTTTTGATATCCATAAAAGCAGGTATGAAATGCCCTGACCATGATTAGACCAAATTCACCTCATACTCTATGGGCTAGTACTAGTAGTTATGGCTTGTGTGTTCGGAATAAACTGACAAAACAAAATCTTGAGTGTATCTCGGTGCTTTCGGTTTAACCTACATGTATAATAGTTTTACTCCGTGGGCAGCTTGTACGATTGAAGGGGGTCATAAATCCTCAATGACGAGCTTTAAAAAGACTGACAAGGCACTTGTCATATCAGCTTGCTGAAAGCAACCAAATCAACATGCCGAACAATCAGCCTGCTATGTCGCTCGCTATGCATATACTTAAAGAATGTGTTTCAAACAGGCTGATGAACACCATCATAATATATCTTAATATATCTTAATAGTGTTAAAGATAAACTTGTATGAAATTTTAGCAGGTTTTATCAGAAAGTATCAGTATTTTTCTATCATTTTTGATTGTTTTTGATGTTTGAAGAGATCTCCCTGCCAGGATGTTTCAAGATAAAAATTGGCAAAACTTGATGGTAGATAAAACGCTAAAAAGTAATGTACGAAAAGGCATCACAAGTTGCTATTGTTGCCATATTTGATATCAGCTATGTCATTTAAGTTGCAGCATTACGCGTTATTATTCTGTCGGTCTCTTTGCAATTATCGATGTCATAATTGCGCTTTCACTTGATTGGAGTGTTTTAACCATAATCAAGTTTTGTCAATTTTAATCTTGAAACATCCTGGCAAAAAACGATACAAAACTGGTAAAAACGATTGCAAGTGATACAAAAATACGATTAATTTTTGATAAAATCAACTAAAATTTGGTACAAATTCATCTTTAAGGCAGGTTAGGTGGGAATAATGAAGCGCAGAGACTGTTTAGATTAAAAAATGATACACTACTGCGTATCTGTAGATCCAGAGCAGTGTATAAATGAGCCTTTAATATCGATAAAAAAATCAATAATTTAAATCAAGAAGTTGAAAGACCAAGGTTTGAGCAATATTTAGCTTAGTACTAACGCAACATAACACTTTAGGTATTTTTAACAGTTTTTGAAACAAACTGCAAAAAGAGAGATACACAATATATATTGTAGAATGAGATACTTGATAAGCATTCTCTTAGCCCTAGGGCACCCGCATCGATACCGTTGGAGTTGTCATCTATGTGGCGCTTACAATGAAAAGTGATCATGACACGGTATTTCCTCTATTGACTAAAGAGATACCCACAAATGAATCACATAAAATACTTTTACCATACACTGAATGTGTTTGTTGCAAAGCAAGTTTTCGGTTATCACAGCCTAAAACATTGAACTATTCCTATAGATCTCAGGCCCCAGTTTTTGAAAGCATTTAGATTCCGTATGCGTAGATTTCGTATCCGTATTCTGTCTGCCCGTACTCCTCCCAATTTGAGCAAAAATACAATTGCTCATTCCTTGAATGGGGTACATGATATAGCCATATCAAGCCCATTGTCGGTGAATAATAGCCTTCAGGGTGATTGTCCCCAAAAGCTGTAGCCCAAAATCTTTTTAAATACTGGAAGGCTTTTAGGTTTCGACCACCGAAATTTTGCTTTATAACAAACACGTTTAGTGTACGATATAAATAAATTATTGGAGTTGTTTTTAAGTCATCTACAGAGTAGGTACCTTGTTGATCGCATATTGCTGAAAGTGGCAGAAGATACAAATTTGACGATTCGCACAAGTCTAAACAAATGCTTGTCATATATACAATTCCACGATAAATATGTATTTATTATTTTGTTAAGCATGTTCTCCTAGGGTAGGTACGTATAGTGAATTCAAGAACGCCCTTAGTGAGGCATCTACTGGAGTGTGCTTATCTAGTGTCGACGAACTCACTGACTCGGTATTCATGTAGGGGCCTACCATCACGCAAACCACTCAGGTCACAAACTGTGATGATCCTGTACAAATTCTGTAAATTGTGTTATGGGTATAGGAGTAGAGCCTAAATACCATGTATAGGGGATAATAAATTAACTATTGTGGTTATTGCAGAGGCTTATGCTCTTGGTTATAATGGCTGTCAGTTTAACTCAGTTATGACCATGCTATAATGTGCCATTTTGGCTGGAAAATCTATATTTTCAACCTGTCTAAACATGCCAGCTTACTGCTAGTTACAGCTACGCTTAACCTTGAACATATAAAAAATTCCAACTGTTGTAAAAGTCTGCATTGTATTCCACATCAAACAATTTTTCCTTTTATTCTGTTAGTCAGCTCTCTAGAGCAAATGTTATAGACATTTCATAAGTATTATTATTATTATTGTAAAAGTTTTTCTTCACAGTTGTGTGGTGGTAGGTGACTGGTTTTAGTGTGTGTTGAGTAGGGGTCTTAACAAAAGGCCAAAGAATCCAACACCTTCCTCAATTTCACTAAGAGAGGACCTTCCTCAATATGTGAGCTGTTCCTAAGATGGCTGTCTTCTGTATAGTCTCAAAAGACATGTTTACTCCTACCTCGGCCAGGTATGCTATATGCCTCATTGATATTGTTCCGAGTGCACCGATTACTATTGGTATCACTTCGGTCTTCACTGTATTATTATTACTGTTATTATTATTACTATCATTACTATTATTCTTATTATTATTTCTCTGTGTAAGGGAATACCTTTGATTGTAATCAGGTAATTGAGATGCTTGGCTGCTTCAGCAAGATGCATAAGCTACAGGACTGAAGATATCCCCTATTCAGTGTGAGAGACAACAAACACTTGAGATAAATGACAATATAATTATTAAAGGCCTATTTGAAGGAACCAACAGATGCCCATATTATCATACCATCAAGGTTATTATTAAATGAAATATGAAATGATAGTGTAAAAAATGTTACCAAAATTCAAAATGAAAAAATAATGGTATAACCACTAGTGAAAGCATGTGTTTATTTTTACTCTGCACAATATCCGAAGTAAAAATTTGCGTGCAGTTGATGATAGGTTAATGCTCAACAATGATTAGCAGCAAAAGTAGTATCTGATTTCATTGTTTTACAGCTGCAGACATCAAACACTTTCAGCTTTCACTATAACTTTACTAACAAAGCAAAATGCTGCAAAGCATTTAAAAAAATTACCTTTTACTGTAACATTTGGAAATTCATGCGTAGCAAAACTTCGACACTTATTACAGTCACAGTGAAATAAAGAGCGAAGCACCCGCAAGATAGTTAGGAACCGAAAGTGAGTTTAGTAGCCATTAACAACAGGAAAGAAAAACTAAAAACACCTAAATGACTTTCTAGTCAACTCTCAGCACTTGAGTTATTCGCAGATTGTTTTGTTTATCAGCTTGTGATCGACACCATGTAAGTTTAGTCACAAAAAAGAACTGTCTGCCTAGTTTGGGAATAAATCCAACTGATTTAAAGGGGTGTGCTGTGTTTCGAGCACTAGAGTGTCACCTTTTTGCAAATTGTTCATTAGATATTTTTAAATATTGATGTCAGCAAAGTATATTCTACCTTTTAGCCGGGAATGGGGATTTTAAGTGCTGTAGACAATTTATTTATAGGTAAGTAAGTCTTAAAGGGATAATACTATACTAATAAATAGAATGTTTATGTGGTAAATAGCATTGCTTTTTACCACATAAAAGCAATGCTGATCTAACACATAGCACTCATTTTTAACAATCTGAACTTGATTTTTATTCAGATATTTATTTCAAAAAAACAAAGTTTGACGACATTAGAAACCCAATTATATCAATATTATCAAGAGGTTAGAAGGTGTCAATAATCAGAAAGCTACGAATTAGAAATCATCCCTTGATTTCCACAAAAGATCAGATACTGATAAACAAGTACAGTGTATACATGATCAATCAATTCATTAATAAACTGCTTATTATAAAGGGCAAGGTATCCTGAAAAAACAATCACGAAATAATAAATAATCACAAAACGATACAGCAACGGTACACCAGTCAACAATTATATAATAACATTAATATGCAAAATAAAGTATTACAAAAGATAGCACGGCTTGCCTTCATTCTGAAAAGAGAAACTTTAGTTTATTGGAGTTGTCATTCTTGTTTCTACAAGTTAAGGCGCTTTTGCACTCTTTACATATAAGGGCACCCTATTTGGAAAAAGAGAGACATTCAAATTCCATTCACCATTCCCTTAAAATTTAGGAACATTACAGAAGTTTTTGATAGAGATATGTGTCAGTACCTGAATGATTGTGTCAGTTAGGATGCCAGTGGATAAATCTATTGGCATGCATGGGGATACATAATCAAAAGTTGTGGCCTGAGATCTTTATGAATAGTTCTGTGTTTTTAGGTTAGAACAGTTGAGCACTAGTTTATTGAGTTCAACAGAGTGATTATGGTACCAGTCATTTATTAACGCTATGTAGGAGATAACTCCAAGTTTACAGATATGCATTCAACTAAATGAATGCTTATTAAGCGCCTCATTCTGCGATAGATATTTTTTTGCGATATTTTGTTACACAAACTCTTCCAGAGTATGCGTAGGAAACCAAAAACACCTCAAATGAAATAATTTTGCAGGATATAAATGACTAAAAATATACAATGAATTAATTCGATATTTTGTATCAATTTGTAATTATTTTTACTGTAAGAAATTGTCAAATCGCATGCCTGGAGTTGATTTCAGAAGGTGCTTGCAAGTGATTGTTACAGCACATAATTAAGATTTGCCAGCTATTCGTATTGCTCGTAGACTAAGTTTTTGTTCCCGAAGATATTGATTATTAAAATTTAAAACTTTTTCCCAAACTCTTTTAATTCAGTATTTTTAAAACTTTTTTTGAGGTAATTTTTTCCTTTAGCATGGCTAGTTACTGTTGTATTAACACTTGTGTTTTAGACTTTTAGCATGTGTAGTTGGGCAGTACACGCCTGACTGTATGCATGCTTGGCGATGGTGAGCTGAAATATGGAGTGCCAGATCCACAAATCTACAGACTTCACTAGCAGTCGAAGTCAGCCAAAAACTTCTTTTATAACTCGATATACAAATAGAGTGAATGCAGGCCTTTTGCAATAAATCAATTTTAAATTTCTGGGGAACAAAGTAGAAGACAAAAACAGCAACTGTAAAATTCTTTTGAAAATGCACAACTCTCTTTTTATTACTACTGACTACTTTTACCATGGCGTGCAGAATCATCCTCAATATTGCCTTAATTATAGCTTCAAAACATCTTAGGCATTGCATCAACTTTTGATTTATAGTTCCACAAAAAAACTTTACGGCAGTTTTTATTCTTTTTATTCTTCTTCTATGGAATTTGCTTCCATAGTTACATTTATTTGTGTGAGTGTGAGTGAACAAGCCCAAGAACCTGAAAATACCTTCGTGATATTTTATCACCTGGTGCCCAATTCATTACAACGAGGGTTAACCTTCATTTCACTTGCAAATGGAAACCTTGACCTTAGATAGTAAGAAAGCCCACCACCAATTAGCAACCGCACCGATTTAAAATCACATATTTTATGTGGACTATGCTCCGCAATACCCTAAAATATAGTAGTTATTTACAATAAATACTTAACTTTTGGTTAAGGCAGCACTCCGAGTTGGAAAATTATAATATACAGTAATATTTATGTTATACTACGAGTGGGGGTTGAAGAATACATGTATCATGTATACTACACAAACATGTATTGTACATGTATATATTATCACGTACCCATTTATTTAAATCTCAAAGTTTGTGTGTGATTCTGTGTGTCCAACTATAGCTATTAAAATCTGTGAAATGAAGAATCCATATCACAAAAGATTGATGTTGGAACCTCCCATTCCCAAGGCAATATGCTAACCCGTTGAGCTATGCGACATTAATGGATTCATTGGGCAATATGGGTTGATATTTGGATGAAAATACGCATAGCGCTATCCGTTACACAACATGACGAAGGCTTGCGCTCCCGGCTCTTATTAGTATGTTTAGCAATAGTGATACTACCTTACTCAAACTAACCATTGAGAATATACTAGACTAATGGTAAGTGGCAGACAACTACATTACCTGCAACTTTTTATAAGCAGTTTTTTAATACTCGTGCAACTCTGGACATTTGGCTAGTATTTACATAAGTACAAAGTATGGACAAGTAGTTTTACCCCATCTTACAGTGAGTTGTTCATACGAACGAGGATATCATAGTAGCAGCTTGTCTGTCTACTTACTAAAAATAAAACAAGACAGGAAGTGTAATTATTTACAAATGCTAATCTAGAGGAAACATCTCATCGGCAAATTCATTTGCTGCCAAATCAAAACATACATAATGATTTAACTGCTAGATAGAAGCCATAGGCCTTGAGGAGTCAGTAATTTCCATTATGCCCTGCCAACAATAAAAAAACAACAACTGCTAGTTTTTTGCTGGCAAATGAATACTTAGCACATAAACCGCTCAGCTGGGTAACACATACATGTAGCTAGGTATAAGTACAACTATTATCTAATGACCACAGTCTATGCAACTTCAAAAAGAATGTCGGAACGCTCGCGGTCAAAGTCTTTCAGGCATCTGTTATGTATGCATAAATGAAAGCGAAAACTCTCATGCAAAAAGGTTCATGAAAAGGCAGCGTAACTTATAATATTAATGCTTCAAAATATTTAGGCTATAGAAAAATTCCTGAATCACTTAATCATTCAAGTGTTTTACATAACTTTTGTTAATCTCTTCATCAACAACTCTTGTGATTTTGACTCCATTAACTGTACATTTTAGAGCTTTAGTTTTAAGTTTAGACACCTCAGTAAACATATTCAATTTCAATTCAATTGACAAAACATTGTAAAATTGACAAAAAAAGATTTTTTTAAGCTTATATATTAAAACAATATGCTTGCATAGCTGTGTTAGATTTTGTATGTAATATTACGAAAATGTGTATATTCACCTTACTACTAATATAAATGAGCGACTCCTACAATTAGACAGTAAATTAATTCTCCTGTTTAATATGATAATGACAATGAGTATATGCAACTTTCCTTGAGGCTGTCAGCTCTAGGATATTTAGTTTAGCCACAAGCTACAAACAGACAGTTATGTAAATCTAGTCATCATTTTCATTATAGCAATCAATTAGATCATTTTGCAAGTAAGCTTACTGCAAGCCAATTGAACCCTATTACGAGTGAGAACAAACAAACAACATTTCTGTGAAAAACCATTCAGCGCATTTTTAGCGATTTAGGCCAGAAGCCTTAGTAACATTGCATGTTTGGGACACTTCTCACATCATTATCAAACGTGCCAGCTGACGCAAAAATATGGCATGTTCCTTCTCTTATAACTCAGCTAAAAATTAAGGTATTTATGCTTATTTCAAGACTTGTTATTCTAGAGTCAGTGGAAAATACCACCGGACATTGAAACAATGTTTTGGCTTTGTTTAATGGAAGCCTGTACTCGGTTTTGTAATTACAAAATGAACTCAATCGGTGTTTAGGAACAGAGGAAGGAAACCTTGTGTATTTCACAACTAATCTCGACAGAAAAGTTAGTTTTTTAGTTGACTAAAATATTCTCTCAATAAAAATCTCAAGATTTCAATATTTAACACAAAGTTTAGCAAGCTGAGAAAAAATTTCAAGCATGATGATAAGTACCAACACCTAACTGTAAAAAAGAACACAACTCACAATTTCTTATTAGAATATAAAAAAGAAAAAGTGAGTATCCTTAAAAGAAATATAAAAATGCAAACAAACAGCTTATAGATATAAGTAAGATGGTCGAGGATGGGTATGTCCATATTCGAGTCTTATAATCTTCTATGAATTACAGTATGATCGAGACTTGCTGATAATGTCAGAGAGAAAAAATGTGTCACTGTTTTTCAAACACTTATAAGCTGAAAACTGCTACCATATTCATGACTAGCAAATTGGGTAACATCTAAATTGTTTTCTTCTTGAGGAAAGCAATGAATAATAGTCATGCATTGTGTTAATATTATGTAATTATTGTTCATTTTTTCAGCATGCCCATGAATTTTGCCTTTGAAACAGCTAATTGCATATCACACAAGTAAATATATAAAACTTTGACTAAATAACAAGATTTTGAAAAGAGAATAAACATTATTTTGGTAGTTTTCACATGATTTGCTCTCGATTATTGAAATATAGAATTTGCCACGGTATCTCTGGAAACAAAAGTTGGTAAATCATTTGCCTCCTACCACAAGCAGTTTATAATTACAATTTGTCTAAGGATAAATAATATTCAACATAAACCAAGAAAAATTGATAAACAATTAATGCTTAGCAAATCTGTTTAATCAACGCAAACAGAAATGTGCATACAAAACTAATGAGTGCCGAAGCCAGAAATCAATACCAAACCAACACTACCTGCTATTGGCGACTTTGCTAAAACAGACTGCTTCATCCAGCATACGCGTTACTGGTGATTATCGTTGCAACTTACTGCACAAATGATATTTTTGTAGAATGTGATTTATGACTGTTAAATTGCTTTTTGGAACTTTGCCAACCCAGATTTTTACATGTTGTGGAAAGTTCGCACAAATGACAGTAATTGGCAAATTATGACAAACATCTGATTTGGTCAACTACTAAATGTCAACCCATGCGCAACATACATACTTTTAATGCTGTACCAACTATCTGATGAAAGCCAATACTCTAAATGGCAACAATATGGAAAATTGCCTTATCAGTAGCAATTACACATAATCAACTGTCACACTAGAACTCTGATTAGCCAATTTAAATACTGATCCACAATACAACACAAAATATTTACTATGCTCTTGTGATATGCTGACGAGGCACATCACAAAAGCATAGCACATCTCAATGCACATAAGCTCTAATAGGACATGTGTAGGACTATTTCATACTGAAAGATCGCAAATGCAACTTATTTAAAGATAAAGCATTGGAAAATTTGGTTAAGCCACGTAATTTACCAGTTTGTGACATCTGTGAAATTTTAAAATGTTGGATCAACATTGAAGATGGTATGTATTCTAAAAGCTAGCATTTTATACTCAAGTTATTTTCAAGTTATGAACTCTTACCTAGATGAAGTCCTGCAACCACCTGTGCGATCTTGTCAAAGTCATTACACACCCATTACTTATAATAGCCACAAGCTTTTGCATACAAGCTAGCTGCTTTATTGGGTAGGATACAGGGTATGGATGAGTCAGCTCAGGTGACTGTAACCCTTCCTAATGATATTACATTTCATCTCTGCAAAAGTGTCTCACTAATGACGAAGCCGAATTTTGCAGGTGCATCTTTGAAGGCAACCACCGGAATCTAACTAATCACCTAAATCTAATGCTAAATAGCTTTTGTATATGACACCATGACAGTGTTTCCTGTTACAGGCAGAAGTCAAGTCGAATGGCAATGTGATATTGTTTCCGGACCATATTTACTGGATTGTGTTGGCAACAAAGCAATTGACTGTATTTCATTGCGTATATTATTGTACCCTGTAAAATTATAAAAGCAAGATGTACCAAAAGAAATGATAGTAAAACACATAAGTGCTTGTGAATAAAATACATAAAACAATAAAACAGAGTACATTGACATGTGGTTATATGATTGATTATATAATAGGCATAAGGCTAAAAGTTATACTTCCTTCCTTGCATAATGAATGTAGTACATTGTGATACAATACAAGCATTTAATAGCAAAATATGCATTAAAACTTTGAAACAAACTCAAAAGATAATAAAATGTATGCGATAGATAGTATATATTAACTTACAATTCCTGGTCTCTTCCAGTTTCAGTTGTCCAGAAATATAAGATATAAAGAAATAAAAGGTAATATTTGTTTGCTAAATAACTGTTTTTTTAGCTTGAAGTTTATACCAACTTCTTTGCCCTAGAGGCAGCAGCTAAGTGACCTGCAGAGTGACCTGACTTTTTGGTCATGTTACCATGAATGGACAACAAAATTGTTGTTTGCCTGGTGAGGGCAATTGAGGACAAGAATGCAAAAACTATTAAAGTCTGTTGAAGCTATAACATCAATTGGCCTGATTCATCCCAATACATCGGAGGGAGGCGCTGTTGATGTGATAGCTTTTACAAAAGATTATCAAATGTTTCACTATGCAAGGAAGGAGAGAAAAAAAAATACAAAGTTAGACATGTACTCGGTCGTCGTAATGGTATGATAAACCGTATCTCTAGCGAAGCAGTTGAGTAACTACATGATTATATATAACTAGAAGATAGTAATACTAAATATAACGAGAACTACTCTTCTACATAGCACTAAGCGCTGCCGCCCTGCTCCGACGCCCCTGCATGGTACCCGCCGATTGGAACGAGTAAGGCCAGCCTTTGAACACTTCTAATGACCTTGGTGTCATTTGCCCCTTTGTAAATGTTGACCTTTTCATTTTGTTTGAAATTTTTGTATGTCACTGACACACGACGGACTTTACCGTCTTTACTTGGAAAAACTTCTGAGACCCTAGCTATATGGTACTTTCCCCGAAGATGGTTTTGGTCAGCTACAGCTACGATATCTCCAGGACATAGGTCCTGGTGAGACTTGCACCACTTTAGTTGATGTACCATGGTTGGTGCGTACAACTCACACCAATACTTCCAAAATTTGTCGCTTATACCACTAATTACTGCAAGACGAGACAAGAAACTGTGGTCAGTAGACCAACTCCCTGGGTTAGGAGCTCTGGTTCGACCTAGAAGAAGACAATTGGGTGTTAAGACAGTTATCTCAGAGTCATCTGAGGGTACAACACCAATCGGTCTTTCATTAAGCATATTGGCTGTTTCTGAGCACAGTGTTAAAAATTCTGCAGAAGTCACTCTTTGTTCGCCTATTGCTAATTTGAAGCATCGTTTAGCTGACTTGATCAGTGATTCTACTGCTCCTTGGTGCCAGGGACTATCCGCTGGCCCAAAGAACCATTGTGTTCCATTATCAAGAGCTCTTTTATACAGAGAGTCATCTCTCAATCTTTTCCACACTTCCTTCAGCTCTTTTTCTGCCCCGACCAGTTGTGATCCAGGGTCAGAATATAGCTTTTCTGGCCATCCACGTACTGCTGTAAATCGTGCTAGAGCCAGAATAAAGGATTGTGTATCATAGCCAAAAGCGGCTTCTATGTGTACAGCTCTGCTGTAGAGATCTGTAAACATAATACCATAAGCTTTTCCGGTAGTTCGTTTCTGGACCTCACCTCTTATTGCAAAAGGTCCAAACAAGTCTACCATTACATGGTTGAATGGAGGGCTGGGCTTCAGCCGCTCAGCTGGTAGCAGTCCCATTACTTGTTCCAAAAGTTTGGGATCTCTAACCCTGCATTGCTAACAATCATTCTTGGCCTTCCTGGCAAGCTTAGAACCATGAGGGGTCCAATGTCTTTCCCTGAACTGGGCTAGCGTAGCATCTCTGCCCCGATGACCTGCCTCATGAGCTTCTTTCATGACTAGCATAGTGTACCAATGATCACTAGGCAATAGGTACTGCTGGTGTGGTAAACCAAACGGGTTATGGACTGTCCATCTCCTGCCTACCACCCATGTGCCATGGGAGTTTAGCTTAGGTTGAAGTCGTTTATACTTCCCCTTAGCAGACAGTTTCAAATCATACATTGTACTTTGAACATTCTTGGTGATTACATCTTTAGCCTGGTGCAATATATCAGTGGTGATGTATTGTGTCTGACCACCTTTGAAAGACTTGCCTCTCAGTGCACCAAGCACGCGAGCTAGTGTCCACACCACTTTCCTTGCTTTGCTGAATCTAGTGTATTCAATCAGCGGTCCACTTTCTTTTGCTGCCTCTTTCGCAGTAGTCGTTAGTACCACTCTATCACTTTGTGTACTATTAATATTAGCATATGATTGAGTGGACCTTATATTCCATGTATCTTCATCTGTGTAAAGAAAGTATGGTCCCTTCCACCATTCTGAGTTGGTGGTTAACTCTGCTAAAGACTTTGGTCTCGTGAGTATGTCAGCAGCATTTTCTTTGCCACTAACCCAGAACCAACTAGACATGTTACCTTGAGTTGCTGCCTGAATTTCTCCAAGGCGAACTCCTTCGTACATGTTGAATCTTGTAGAGATTCCATTGAGCATGTGCAAGACAGTCTCAGAATCTATCAGGTGAACAACTTTCTCAAACGAGAATCGCAATTCTCTTTCCAGTAATTGTCTGGCCCTCTTTGACATCACAGCACCATTCAACTCCATTTGAGGCACAGAGAGCTTTTTCATAGGAGCTATTCTACTCTTGGAACATATAAGCCTAACAAAATATGAACCATCAGCCAATTTCCAGCGAATGTAAGCTGCGAATCCATATGCGATTTCACTGCCATCTGAGAAGATTACTAAGAGTGGTTGGCCTATAGCATTACTTGGCTTGAGGTATCTTTTGAATGTCATATCTGGTAGGTGAATGAGTTGTTCAAAGTAGCTTACCCAGTTTGTCCTCAGCTCATCTGGTATAGGTTCGTCCCATTTGAGTCCTAGAGTCCAGGTATCTCTCAACATGCACTTTGCTTGCAGAGTGAATGGACTTACTAATCCTAGAGGATCGTATACTTTCATGACTTGCTCCAGCACTATTCTGCGTGTCAGCTTCAAGGGTATTGCTGCTGGAATTTTCTCTGCAGTGAGGTTCTCTTCTGTGTGCTTGCCTCTTTTCTTGCTAGAAAAGTTGAGATTTGAGCTGATGCTTATTTCATCCTCTTTCGGATGCCAGACCACACCTAGAACTCTGGTAGTGTGTCTTTCTTTCTCATCAGCGGGTGGTGTGTCAGCAGTAGTACGTGGAGCAGCCTTACCTGATACCTGCCACCCTTTTACACGAAACCCCACTTTTGATAACACTTCTTCTGTATCTTTCGCCAGCCCTATCGCAGACTCTTTGCTACTGGTTGAGTCCACAATGTCATCCACATATGTAGCATGTCTCAGGAGCTCAGCTACTTGTGGGTAATCATTCTCAAATAGTGTAGCTGTTTTGTAGATAGCTTCACTACTAATGGCTCCAGCAGGTTTGTCTCCCATGTTTACTCTTTGAATTATGTACACATCAGGATCGCGATTGGAATCGAGGTTTCTCCAAAGGAAACGGTGGCAGTGTTGTTCTAACTCTTCTATATATATGGAGTTGAACATTTTACGAATATCTCCTACAAAGGCTGTGTTATCCTCTCTCCACCTTAGCAAGATTCCAAGCAAACTGTTTAAGTATGCATCAGGACCTTTACCCAAGGCGGAATTGAGGGAGATTCCCTTGTAGGATTGGCTAGAATTGAACACAATTCTAACAGGAGTCGTTTCAGACTTGGGATTGTTGACAGCTAGATGGCTTATGTAGAACTTTGGGCCTGTCCAGCTATTTGCTTCCTCTTCGGTGAGTTTTCGAGCCACATTTCGTTCCACCATATCTTGTATTTGATCATTATATACCTTGGCCCACTGGCTGTCCTTGCTAAGAGTGTTCTCGCAGCTTTTTAATGTTGCCAGGGCTGAAAAGTAGTTGTCTGGAAGTGTGTCAGGGTCCTTTATCCATGGATACTTTGTTATCCATCATTTATTTTCTTCGTCATAGCAAAGGTTGGTTCGAATCAAGTCCAGCTCTTGCTGTTCTTGAAACGAATAGGTGTGCCCTATTATTGGGCACTTAGCACACTTGCATCCTCCACATTTGGGGTTTATTGCTGTGCCAAGTT
Organism: Watersipora subatra; assembly: GCF_963576615.1. Lineage (NCBI taxonomy): Eukaryota > Metazoa > Bryozoa > Gymnolaemata > Cheilostomatida > Watersiporidae > Watersipora > Watersipora subatra. The sequence goes on from NC_088716.1 coordinate 55,319,580, forward strand.
GTTCTCCTTGGATGAAGGATTCTACTTCTGACATGCTTGTCTTGGTGACAGCTATGTTGCTTGTCATGTCAAAGTGACGAAGTTTTGTATTCGCAAAGTTTGTTGTAACTTTACTCACAGCACTGACATTGTAGGCATCACTACAGTTAGTTGCAACAGTTGTAGCCTCTGCTAGATGAGGGTGACTGCCCTGCAGGCAGATACCAAGCTCACCTTCCATTATGCTCAAGTGCTTTCCACTTTTGTAGAGTTCACGTTTAGGGTGCAGACCATAATAGTCGTTGCCCAGTAGTATATATACTGTCTCTGAAGCTCTAGAGAGCAGGCTAGTGTCAAAGTAAGAAAACAGGTTCCTTATGACCTCACCATTTAGCCTTGACACTGAACCTGTGATTCGGTCCATGCCGTAAGCTATGACTTTGACGGAAGACCCGTCAGGTGTGACTAGAGGTATCTCATATTGATGAGTTTCATACTTTGTAGTACATCCCCCCATAGTCACTACATCGAGAGTTACCGGACCTAAGCGCTTAGCTTTGATCAGTTTAGCAGACTGTTCTCTTATGTATGAACAGTCTGAACCACCATCGAAAAGAATAGTGGCTCTTGTTTGGGTACCAGATACTTTCGCCTGCATGATGGGCAGAAGACTGGTAGAACTACCAGCTGCGGCTTTATTAGCCGAGGCTGTCACTTGTGGTTTTTGTGATTCATTTCGCTCATTGGGTTTGTGTGATCCTGAATTTTGATCATGTTTGTAGTTGTTGGTATTTTGAGCAGTGGATCTACACATGAGGTAATGATGGTTAGTCTTGTGACATGTTCTGCATGAATCTTGTGCCTTACAATGCTCTCGTTTATGTTTACCAAAGCAACGGAAGCATAACTTTGCTTTTTTTAGAGAGTCAAGTTTATCAGACAAAGTCATTTTACCAAATTCTCTGCATTCATGGGTAGCATGTGTGACATGTGGTTGTGAGTGAATTGCACACTTAGAGTTGCTGTTGTTCTTATCTATTGTGGAAGTGGTTTCTAGTTGAGCTTGTGCATGTAATGACTGTGTGTTTTTCCTACTTTGTTTGGGATTATCTTGCATTGCTTTCGGCACACCCTTTTCAGAGGTCCTCAAGCAGTCATCTCTTTCATCTTCTAGAAATTCCATAAATGGTTGGAAAGGATGAATTTTGTTTTCTTGGGGTAGCTGTCTGTAAATCCTTCGCCAGAGCTTTCTCGCTCCAGCAGGAAGTAAGTCAGACAGGCTATCGATTTGATGTAATGTTACGGCATCTAGATGACCTATTTCTCCTAAGCTGCTATAGCACATTTCTATTTCATTAGCAAAGTTGACTATGCCATTGGAATCATTTTCAGCTATAGGTTTTAGTTTACTAAACTTTGTGAAGGTATCTTGTACAGTGTGACTTACATCACTGTATATAGAGTCTAACCTAGACCATATATGTGCATATGCATCAGGTTGAGTGGCAAATATAGCCTTGACATGTTCAGCAGCTCGGCCGTTTAGTGAGCGCTTCAAGGCCCAAGCTCGCTCTTCATCATTAGGATACTCACGCTCTCCATGTTTTCTCCATATAGCCCTAAACGCTGGCCACTCATTTCGATTACCATTAAATGTTGGAGGCGGAGTTTTTTTGAACTTTGTGTATTTGCTGTTGCAAAATTGTTCATGTGGTGCCTGTTCATGTACTTGTTCATGTATTGACACTTGATTTTGCATTGGGGGTGCGCGTGTGGAATTATCTAGTGCATTTACTTGTGCATTGCCGGAAATGCCAAATGTTAGGGTTTGCCTACTTGCTATTGGGTGCAATGTACTAGATCTGATTGGTGAGCTATAAGCAGAAGTTACTGATGCAGCTCTATTGTAAGGTGAACTCAATGCTGGAGTTGTATGATCGGTCAAACTGTATGAACTTATAGGCCCATTGCCTGTTACCTGTGCTCTGACACTACTTATGTTCTCGGGCTGGCCTGTTACGTCCGCGGATACCACAGGTGGCCGATCCACAGTGCGGTCAGACTCAGAACCACTGGTCAGAGAGGCATTACTTGAAGTCGGGCGGTGTACCGCAAGAGAAGAGTTTTCAAACATACTTGTTCGCGTTGTTTCGCGCCCCCGCTTATGTAACAGTTGTCTAACTTTGTATGACCTAACATCTAATTCACAAACATATGAATTCATTTCATCTACTAACTCGGAAAGTGATAACACAGGTGTAATTCGAATAGAAAAACCTCTAATGCTCTCAGTAACAACACTAGTTTCATCTAAAATGCCTCTAATGCTTGCTACATTATCATCAGTAATGGCTTCAGATTTACTCAACAATTCATCTAAATCCCTCAACACAGTTTTGAATTTAGATACAATAGGTTTGCTTTCATTTGTCAAAACAGTATTGGCTAACTTGCTTTGTAGGCTATTATACGACTGTAAAGCACTGTTATATACTTCTTCTACTGCCGTCTGGTAAGCTGCCAGGTCTAAACCACCAACTACTTTGTATGAATCATACCTTCCGTCCTCAGTTGACACAATTTCTTCATAGATTAGCTGACATACCGTGAAGTCATCATATGCATTGTGTAAGGCCTGGTGGTCAGCTTCTAACTCATTTAGGTTGCTGGTCGACTTTAGCTTTCTATTCAGACTGTTAGCAGCTGTTGTCACTTTGCTTCTGAGTTTAGATCTCTGTTCTTTCAAAGCTTTGGGGTCATTCTCTTCAGCCATTATGATAACTTGAAACCGCTAGGCCAAAGTCCTAGAATTGGTACTGTTTCCGGACCATATTTACTGGATTGTGTTGGCAACAAAGCAATTGACTGTATTTCATTGCGTATATTATTGTACCCTGTAAAATTATAAAAGCAAGATGTACCAAAAGAAATGATAGTAAAACACATAAGTGCTTGTGAATAAAATACATAAAACAATAAAACAGAGTACATTGACATGTGGTTATATGATTGATTATATAATAGGCATAAGGCTAAAAGTTATACTTCCTTCCTTGCATAATGAATGTAGTACATTGTGATACAATACAAGCATTTAATAGCAAAATATGCATTAAAACTTTGAAACAAACTCAAAAGATAATAAAATGTATGCGATAGATAGTATATATTAACTTACAATTCCTGGTCTCTTCCAGTTTCAGTTGTCCAGAAATATAAGATATAAAGAAATAAAAGGTAATATTTGTTTGCTAAATAACTGTTTTTTTAGCTTGAAGTTTATACCAACTTCTTTGCCCTAGAGGCAGCAGCTAAGTGACCTGCAGAGTGACCTGACTTTTTGGTCATGTTACCATGAATGGACAACAAAATTGTTGTTTGCCTGGTGAGGGCAATTGAGGACAAGAATGCAAAAACTATTAAAGTCTGTTGAAGCTATAACATCAATTGGCCTGATTCATCCCAATACAGATATATCTTTATGTAAGTATAAATATTTTACAAACAATCGTAGCCTGCTCTTTCAACACATCAACAATCCTCATCGAGATGGATATAAATATTTACACAGAATTAGACTATAGCAAAGAATTGTATAGAGAAAAGGCGCCAAAGCGTAGATTACTGAATAACTGGAGGATTATAACTGCGACTGTATATGCCTGTAAGGCAGCATAAAATACATATTTAGACTTGAGGTCAGAGAAACAAGCGATGAGCTAATCAATGATAATCACTGCTTAGGAAGGGCATCAATGGGAGTCTTAAAGTCAAAGTCTGGAGGAAACAAATCCCCGACTGATGGCCTCATTTTCTTGTATGACTTGGTTATTGTTACCTCGGCAACACCAGCGATGTCTCCTATCTCTGCAATGAATACCGTACACAATGAGAAAAAGTTAAGCCACAATACTCAGCCCTGTGGTAATTGCAACACTAGCGAGTAGGCTATTAAATATCACATAAAAGTAATTCTTTCTGGTCCCCGAATATCGTATGATTCACGCCTAGAGCATGGGCGTCTCCTGTTATAAGCTGTCAATTATTGGGTCAGCAAGTCAGAGATCTGTTCACCTAGTATCTACAGTAGACGCTCCAAATTTATGTAAAGGTTTGTTCCACAATGCGGAAGAAATTCCATATAACTTACAGGGCCAAGTCGGTGCAAATTCTCAAAATTGATTTCAATCAATAACGAGAGTCCAATAGTTAGCCTTGAAAATATTGTTTTCTCTCACTTGCTGCACTCGGGAGAGATAACAACGTATAGGGTTATCTTTATTATATATGCTAGTATACTAGCAGTCTAGTTCGCCATGAGAAATTGTTAGAGGAGCCAATAAAGGTAGCCGCGCAATTATTCAGAAATACTTAAAGGTTGACTTGCAACAAAATTCACATTACAGTTATTTGATATGAAAAGATTCACCATGTCTTACTCTGTTGTGTTGTAGGTGCAAAATAAGTGGAAATGTGATTACAAGCTCTTAAAAGCTAAAAAACGAACAGTTAATCGCAGCCACACGAGGCCATTTGAGCCATCTTTCCAAAATGGCTCAAATGTGACGTAGCTGTGGTAGATGGTTTCTGTTTACACTTTCATGCAAGCTTATTTGTCGAAATATTTTCACAAATATACGTCACGCATTCAATAAAACCATGTCTATTGTTCTTACGCGTCTGTTTTATCGTCATTGTAATGCTGTTACTTTTAGCAGTGATATCTTATAACTTACCGAAAAAATTCATTTAATTTTTTAGCCTTAACTTGAAGGAGTACATATCATTGTCTGATAATCATGACGAGCCTGTTGGTCACTTGTGATAGACGAAAAGTGCTGCAAAAATTATTTGCGAAGTAGGCCTATTGGGTCCCATGATCAGATTATGAGTTGCCGATTAGACCAAACCGAAACCAAACTGTAAAGTAGTGAGCATTTATATTTGATACGGGGTCTTCGGTAAAACCAGAAGTGTTTGTCATAAACCAGTGCTACGATAAGTTTTATATTGAGCTTTTTATCGGCCTTTCAATTCACGTGAGAACATCATGTGACAAGACAATAAATAAATTTCATGACTACGTCAGAGAAATAAAGAGATTCCAATCTACAGCGGCTTTTCGTTTTTGAGCTTTTAAGAGCTTGTAATCATATTTCCATATATTTGGCACCTACAACACAACAGAGTAAGATATGGTGAATCTTTTGATACCAAATAACTGTAATGTGAATTTTGTTGCAAGTCTACCTCAAGGCAATTGATCAGTGCATGCGTTAGAGTATCGGTCTACAAGCTGAATGTCATGAATTGGATCTCGTTGAAAGCTATCTTTTATTCTAACCCAAATAGTCGACAGACAAATAAATCGACTAGTCGAAGGACAAACAGATAGACAACGCTTTTATTATAGTAAATATAGTATATTTTTGTTTCACTTTATTTTAGACAAATAAAATATATTTTATTACTTTTTTTTTGCAGCATAGACCTTGCTGTCTAGAAAGTTAAAAAATCCACATAACCCTTTCGCTGGGGAAAAACAACGTCGTTTTTGGTGGAAATTTATAAGGCCATGGCCTAGTAACAATAAAAAAGCATATGAATGCTGTTAAGTTTAAAATATTGTCATTCGGCTTTCGAAACGAAGGAATAAAACTTTTATTTGATCCTGTGGTGGTCAGTGATCGTTTGACTGATCAATACAATAATAACTCACATGATAATAGCGATGTCAACTCTAAAACCTTCCGAATATACAGAGAAAAGTCATGGTAGCTCGAACATCGATAATGTTATATCCACTTGTGCTTTTGTTGTGAATACTAGAAAAGTGCCTCTTAATAGCAACTCCAATACAAGCAACACTCGTGCTTTTAGCTCTAATACACCAGTCACTACTTCTAAGGGATACAAAAATAAAGCATATATAATCACACAGCCTTTAATTGGTTGGAAAAATGTTACTAACTTAAGTGGTGACGCGCGTGATGCCCGAATTTGAGCCAATGACTTTTATGCAACATTGGTAAATATAAATATAAAATAAAAATATGTCTTCAAATTTATAATGAAATAAAAATTGAAAGCTCCAACAGATTGCAAAACAGGAAACAGGCTATAATATCATCGCAGGTTAATTGCATGCACTAGATATTTACTGGTAGAGATATTTCTCAGTTTCTCAATGCATACTTATTAAGAGATCTTTGACAAGTTGTAGGCAAGTTAGCAAATTTATTGCAAACAAAAAAGTTTAATATCGCTCCAACGAAAGAAGAGGGCAAAATATAGGCGACATTCGTTTCGTCCGTAAAAGGGCTGAATTTATCTTCCCAAAATTCTGACGAGCCATTTGAAAAATAGAACGCCTCCAATTGCGCTCCAAACGCCTCTTTCAATTGAGCGCCGCCTCCAATTGACTGCCACCATTGAGGAGAGGTCGAAAAATAGAACGCCAAGGCGTTCAATTAGAGGTTTTACTTAGAGGTTTTACGGCACTTCAAAAGCAAGCATCACATCCAAAACCATCCAGTCAATATCAGCACAAGACATGTATGTTCATATGATACCGACTTCATTGAATTGTACACAAAAAAATTACACGACTTCGGATATTTTTTCGAAGAGTTTTAGCCAGCGAAAGGATTAAATTGACATTGAAGATGTGCACTGCCATTAACTTATTGCAAAATTACCATAATCGTGAACTCTAACCCGAGTGAAAATGGTAAGGAAAAGAGAAAAGGTGTCAATACAAACCAATAATAGCATAGTTACTGTACCGTCATAAAGTTAAAGAGTTACATCTAGTTTTTCGCCTTTTGACAGGAGAAAAAGGGGTAAGTTTGGGAAGATCTTGGAACAGTTTAGGCTATTTAAATGTATTTTAAATTTTACGTTATACGAACCACTATTCGTATAACGTAACATCCCGATAGCGTTGTAGGAACGTCTAATCTCATCTACTGTACTATAAATGAAAAGCAGCACAATTAGGTTGCTCATACCAAAAAACCTCGGTGATGAAGTGACATCTAAGTTTAACATCTTTTTTGACTATGAGATTAGATTACTGACAGATCCAAATTGTTAATCACTTCAGTAAATAATCTTGACCAACATTTGCAATGCCTCTCTCCAGCAAAATATATTAAACACACATGAATGCTGCGTGCATAGTAATAGCATAGTAGCAACATGATTCTGATGGCCCACATAGGATAGATAATGAAAATGTTTAATTGTAACTTAAGAGTTATGGTCTCCATTGGAAGGGAAAACACGTTTGCGATAAAAAACACTGAATACACTTATTACGTAAGATTGGAGCAGATTAGGCATTGCCTCACCTTCTTATCACAACAGACATTTTTTACTCTGCTTTATTCAGGGTCCCTAATTTCCTCAGTGCAAACCATGCTTTCCAATATAAATATTTGTACATAAACTCACCAGTGTCACCCTTGTTTTTTTTATGAGTTTCTTGTTTTAATTTTTTGCAATTGGTAGAAATAGGTCTGCTATAATTGCCTAAATAAGTGGAAATTCTTCCTACTGTGTCCTCATAAAGTCTTCTGATTCCAATTAAAACAAGAAAAAGTGCGTTTGCCAATAAGCCATAAATAATCATGCCTCTTTTGTAATATCAAGCAACCTATAGCTACATATTGCTGCCATTGAAACTGAACACACCTAACTGTATTCACTGTGCCAATAAAGTTTCTCACAATTGTATTATACATAAATCTCAGTGTCTGTCCAGCTATAGCTATTAAAATCTTGGAATGAAAAGCTCGCTTCGTGCTGGATTTGAACTCACGAAGATTGCAACCCCAAGTTTTTAACCACGCATTTAACCATTGAGCTACACAGTCCTTAGAATTCTATCATATACCGCACACCCTTTTCTCGATTGCACACTCTAAATGACATTAATTGATACATTGTGCCCACATATTATGATGCTCCTGTTATAAAATATTTTTTCGCCTGACTTTATGAAACGCGAGACTTTTCCGTCTTCACCATACTGCCATTCTACCATACGATATTAACAATAATTTCCCTCACAATTAAAAATTGGCGATTGTTGTACTGAACAAGACGAAATAATAAATGTACTATTTACATTTGCTAGAAGTGGCTAGAAGTTTCTCTTTCATTAAGTGAAGAGTAATACATTATGTATTAAATTTATTCATATGTATTAAAAATGGCTACGCGTAAAAGTTTTGTTCTGCTAAAAAATTGTTTGTTCGCTAATATCGTCTAATTCAGCAATGCAGAAGAGGATTTCAGGTCATAAGACCCTTTAGAAGATATTGAACAACCAGAAGGTGACATGAGGCAAAACGAGAGCAAGTCAGATCGCAAATGGGAGTGGACGCCAAGCAAATAATACTTTATACAATTTTTTTACAAGTTTTGGTTTGTTTCTGAATGTAAACATTGTTTATGTCCCTTGTTTTTGAATAATTATGTATTGTATCATTTAATAAATTATTATATAACTGATATATTTGCAAACTTTTAACATACCATTTGATATGGCCATTGCCAAAACTGGGCTTTTGATAGATCGAAACTCAAAACTTATCTTCTATTGCACATAAACCGACAGTTTTGCTGTAAACTGTAGCAAACATATGAATCAGTGCAATGAAATTTTATACAATATATTTATATAATCCAAAAATGTATTCAAATTTAGCATTTTAAAAAATCCTTTAGCACAAAAAATTGCAGCTCAGATTATAGGATCTGCATGCAATAACTGCAAGTAAAATATATCAGCTTGTAGAAAAAACTCTCAGAAAATATCTGCAAAAATTGCAAAGAAAGAGTGAGTGTAAATAGAGGGAAACTATAGAATACTATCTGTATAATTATCATACATGCGGTTACAATTATTATTTTAAATTATATTTTTCATCTAAGTTCAATATTGCAAGTTGTGTCTTTCGATATTTACATGTAATTTGAAAATGAATGTTTCACCACGTATATCTGTTGTACAATAAAAATACTACTGAATGCCCGGCGTTGCCCGAGTAATAAAAAAGTCTTTCGACAAAAAATTTATTTATCATTTTAACTTTTTAACTTCATATCATGGGAAAAGCGTTTTTTTGGGCAGTTCAAATGAATTAAGAGAAAAAAATAAAATGGTAAAAGTTTTCAAACTTTTTCAAACAACTGTAACTTTTAAATTTCATATCATGAAAGAAGTGTTTTGCTGAAATAAATTAAGAAGAAAAATATAACTGTAAAGGTGTTTAAATGTAGAATCATTAGCAAGTAATGGCTAAATATAGTCTGTTTTGCTACAATTATAAGAAAATTATCTGGTATACGATTATATGATTTTAGTTCTTTTCAGTATTGGCATCATAAATTGAAAATATCCTATAGAAGTGTAGAGTGATATAGAAACCCATATTAATTATCTAATGCAATCACTGCCTGGTAAAAATCATCATCATTAAAAGATAGTAACGAAACAACATGTTAGCTTTAGTAACTATTGTTACCTACAATAACTTGGTGCATTTTGTGGTTATGATCTACAAGAAAATGTAACATTACAATGTACTACATGTATAGTTCTTACCTTCAAGACAGACAGATAACATAAATGCTGAATCTAACTTTACATGACTTTAGCTTACTAAAAACATACTTAGAGGAACTTTTAGCATGCATTTTAGTAAACTTTAAACCAAAATTTTATCACTTATCTGTTTGCGAAACTGTTTTTACCATAATGGACGCCACTGAACTGAGATACAATAACCAAAGTTAATTTTGAGAGGAATGATTGTTGCTATCGTTTTGCGGAAAACAAATTAACCTTAGTACGATGAGGCTGAAAAAGTTTCTATGAAACTCGAAGACGAAGCCCGGAAAGAATATGTATGAAACTCTATCATTTTCCTGAGAGTTAATACAGTTTCAATTATAACGTAATTTAGCGTGTAAACTTGGAAAAAGGGTGTATAAAGTATGTAGTAAGAGCTATGAATCGTAAGAGCCTTTGTGGACTCATCGTAAGACGATTAGATTACAAACTTGCGGTAGCAATCACAGTGAGTACAAGTCATTCAGGCAGTGAGCTTTCAATTCCAAGATTTTAATAGTTATAGCTGGACAGACAGATATTCACACAGACAACGGAAAACTTTGAGATTTATATGCATATGTATTACAGTATATGCATATTATTACTAGAAATAAAAATACAAATATGTTTTATAAATCTAAATACAATATTCAATCTAACAAACTATAGCTAAAATTTCTTTTTAAAAATTGTATATATTCATACTGTTTTCCATTTTATCCCAGTTTTTCCGAATGAACACCTTTTTCCCAGAACAGTAAATACTGGTAAGTACCCCTGGTATTTACCGCACCGTGAATAATGGGCAAACTCTGAGTATATGTGAAACTTACCTTTTTGTGTTTTCTTCTGATCAGACGCTTGTGAGGCCATATAAATGGCTGCTGCCGCCACCGATATAGGACTTCTGCCTGAGCAGAGATCTAATTCTGCTGCTCTTTTGGCAATGTATGTGGCAGCGCGCTGCACTGAATTCGGCAGATTAAGATTGCTACAGAATCGTGACTGTAAACAAATATATGAGATGTGTCAACAGGCTGTAGGTTGTTGATTTGATGACAAATGATATCCTCTCACCTTCATAAGCAACAATGAACATGAGCCCAGCACAGTCGCAATAAAAAGCTGACATATGACGTAAAAACAATCATTAATAACAATACTTAACGAGATAGAAAATGTTTTTATACGCTAATACAAATAAATATGGGAGTTATCTTCACATGTAGCATGTAAATATATGTGTAGACAACTTCAGCTAAAATATGAGTACAACACGCAACTATGACTACAAAAGAGAGCTTCAGCGTGTCTAACAAAAACATGTTTAGAATAGCATAAAGATAATCGTATAGCAACCTTGATGACCTATGACCAATATAACATGCGAATAAGGAACTGTTGTGTTGTGTGAACTTGAGGCGTGAATGTAAGTGGCAACGGATAAGGTTGTCGAGTGAGTCTTACCATGAAATCCCCTGTGGTAATAAGCTCTAAGCTTGTTTCCTGTGTTCGAATGATCTTTTTAAATGTCCTGCCAATTTCCTTCTTTGATACCTTGCTGACTGCACAAATTTCTGTAAAGGAGAGAACGCCATGTCAGTGACACAATATAATAGTAATATGAGGCAAATATGGCACATGTAAGTGATGTCAGAAAATATGAGACAACATATCAATAATAAAGACACAACACGAGAACATTAGAAAAATCACTCTTTCATCTTAAAAGAAATAATGCTTAATTAAAATTACAAAGTTTTACAATTTAACATACCTGCACTTTCTATCATCAAAACTTACTAAGCTAATTTACAAATGTCTGCAAAGCAATCAATGCGCATGATATTTATACAAACCATTGAGCGAACGGTTCAGAGAAAAAGCTGTTACACTCATACCTTTGAATGTCCTTGGCACTCCTTCCTGTCGGCAGGATATGTAGACACAAGCAGAGGCGATTGCATCGTTGCTTGCACCGCCTTTGAGTGCTTTGCTGTCATGTATCTGCTTGAAGAGACGATTGCCTCGTTCCACTATGTTGCTGGGAAGGTTAAGCCTGTCAGCCATCTGTGACATCTCTCGAAAAGCATTCATCAGATTCCTGTCTGAGCTCGACACCTGATTACCAATAAGCGGCGTGTCACACAACAATAAGCCAATGAATACAAAATCCCCCATACTGTATATTGGGCAATGGGCAGCGCGCCATATTGGGGTGCTTGCTAAAAATTAATAACCAGAGTACAAAACTAATTTTTAAAAATTTTTTCAACTTAAATAATTTAATGTTAATAGCGGCTCATTTAAAACAGCTAATTAAAACTGCTGACAGTATGAATATAACCAAAAATGTTCATTCATTCTCCTTACTCGGAGCACAAATGTGACACAAACACAAAACATTGATTCACCATTATTAAAACATTTATAAAAAGCTACTTTTTATCAAACAAAGGAGTACTCCATATTATTTAAAACTTTTTGATATTATTGGTTAACCTAGCTAAGAACAAGCACACTAACAGATTTCCAAAGGTACTTTTGAATCTTCTACCCGTAGTGGGTACATGTGAGGTTTTCGTACTCCGCACAATCTTAAGAAACCTATCTTTGTGCTTGCCTTGATTGGGGTACATGAGGGTGTGTGAAAACTGAGCTGGCTATATTCTATTGACAGCGGGTGAGGGCATGCATGGCTACGTACAGTTAACAATTGTAGTTGATAATCTGTATAACAATTTTTATGTTTCCAGGCTATGATAACCAACTGATTGCCTTATGACAAATGCTAAACCGGGTGAGTCATCAACGAAGTAATTACCAGGTCAGCGACATACCACTGAAGGAAAAATTCACTCGGAGTATTTCTCATTGTTTATTGAGGTGCTGGATGAATCCAGCAAAATAGGGAGTATTGTTAACGGAACAAATTAATCGAAGCATAATGTATCCGTATGAGAATATTTGTTTTAACATATGAAGGTTTCCACATGTGAAGCAACACGGATTAACTTCCTAAGTGGATGTTTGAGTGTACCATGTAGTGGGTTGAATATCTGATACTGCTTGTAAAAATATAAATGTGAGGCAAACTAAAAAACAAAGAGCCAGGGATGCTTATATATTTTATTTATTTTCCCAAAACTCTATGTTACAAACTTAAAAGAATCCTTTGAACATTCATGTCATCACCCAATCATAATTATCATTTTAAATTGTAGAATTTCCACACACTTTGTGAATAGAGAGATGCAAAAGTTTAACCTTGAGTATTTCATGATCGCATCACGTAATGCTGCAAGATTGCCTCCACCAACTACCCGGAAAATGACACCCAACCTTGTAGTAAATATTATGTATAATACAATAGATTTGTGTAATATTTATAAATACTATTACATTTTTTCTGTTCTTGTATCCTGAGTCATCACCGCCATATCCACCTGAGGTCTGTATCATTGTGGTGAGATCACCTCCTTCCAATAGTGAGTTCTAGAACAAGGCAGTCTCGCATGAGTTGACACTACATGAATGGTTGTCTAAGAGGCAACACAACTCCAAAGAAGTAAATATATATATACTGGCTAGCAGTGCAAAGGGCTCCTCACTTAATGATAAACAAACATGTAAGTTACTAATAAATCAAGTGTCAATTTTTGTTTAAAGCCAAAGACTGTCTATGTTTCCTCAAAAGCAAAAATCCTCTATCAATGTTCATCATAAACTCCTGGCTTTGGTTTTGACAAAGAATAAAGACTCGAAAGTTTATCATGAAGTAGGACACAATTTATTAAACTCTCCCCATATCTGATCATACGAGATTAATTTGTTTCAGTGTTGGCATCGTAAGGCAAAGACGCCATATGGAGGGGTATAGAAACCCATAGCAATTATCATGCAAACAGTTATGCAAACACTCCTGACAAAAACCATCAAAATTTCATATACTTACTGCACATATTAAAAATTAGTAATAAAATAGTATGTTAACCTTAGTAACTCTAGTCACCTACAGTAACTTTAGTGTATTTAGTGGTTATGATCAACAATAAAATTTAAAATTACAATGTACTATGTAATGTTACATTCTTACCTCCGAGACAAACGTATAACATAAATGTTGAATTTAAATTTAATGAATTTAGCTTACTAAACACATACTTGAAGCTAAGTTTTAGTATGTATTTTACTAAGACAAGCTTCAACTTAGTCATAGGCTAAAATTTTATCACTGGTCTATTTCTGGTTTCGTTTTCACTGTAATGTATAATGAATAACGTTGAACTGAGAGAGAACGAGCATCGTATCTCATTCAGGTGTTGTGAGAGGGATTTTGGCGACTAGCATATTGGCATCTTTGTTATTCTGACGACGTATTCAGAACACCGACGACCAAATTTGATTTTGAGAGAAATTTCTGTTGATGTTGTAAGACGAGGACGAAAAACATGGTGTATGACATTGTAAGGAGAAAAAACTGTATCACAGGATAATCGTAACCCGAGGTGCACTGTACTCCACAGAATGAGCAAAAAGTAAATTTAAGGTTAGATCTTACTGGAGACAAACCCGAGTAAACCAAGACTTATATATATACCAAAAAATAAATGGATGTTATACCTCTGCTGCTCCAACACGAGACATATCTTTTGAATTCTTGTCATTGCTAAAGGTTCTCCATTCAGAGCCCACATCTATAACTCTGTCTCCAACAACCAGCCCACATAATGAACAAATCATATCACCAGCATGATAGTCTTCAATTAAGGATGCATCCGGATGATTTTTGCATTGTAATACATCTCTCCTAAAAACAATGTGTCCATATGATTACATGGTTGATGTAATAACCTGCCTTTTATGTATCAAGCTACAAATGAATTGTTGTGTAGAAAACAACGACACATATAAAAAGTTTTTTTTCGCAATACCTGTTTGAACAATTTTCACGTTACAACGCACAGAGGTGTAATTAATATAAAAAGAATCAAACTTGGACAACTTGTCCAAGGATAGCTCTAACCCATGGTTAATTCGTATGGCTTTGTTTGGACCCTTCCACACAATGATAAATCTATCTTCTATCTATATATATATTTCTCAAAGTATGTCCATATGTGTATTCTAGGTTTGATTTTCCGGCTATAGCAATTATTAGAATAGTTGTAGCTGGACAACAATGAAGACGCAAAGTCATGGCTTACCGCCATTAGAAGCCTATCTTATTAAGCAGCTTACTAGAATTTTCCATTGGCAATGTGCCTGAGTTGAAAGTTACAGCTTGAAAGTTACGGTTGTTTGACAAAGTTTTAAAACCTTTACAGTTTTTTTATTTTTCTCATAATTTATTTCAACTACACAAAACAATTCTCTCATGATATGTAGTTTGAAAGTTAGAATGGGAAATGTTGTTATATGTTAAATACAAATCAATTTTCTGTCCAACGATTTTTTTATTACCCGAGCAAAGCCGGTAGCACAGCTAATATACATTTATATTTCTCAAAGTGTGTGTGGATGAGGAAGTAGTTCCAGCTATAGCTATTAAAATTTTGAATTAAAATCACGGGTTCTGATGGATTTGTATTCACGACAAATGTATCCGGAAAATTTTTACCCAAGCGCTCTACTGCTGAGCTACTTATCCCTTTGAATGGAGAAACAACAAAAATGTTGTTTATCGGTTGCATGGGAAAACGACTTTTATGTTGCTTTTAGTAGATGTTTATGAAGCTGTCGCCTAGTAACGTAAAACAAAGGATATGAACGCTAGTAAAATTTAAATATCATCAACAAGATATTAGCCGATAAATTGCAACAAGAAACAATTATCCGAGAGGCGTTGTCTTGTGCTAAAAGCTAAAGAAATTGCGCCTCCTTGGAAAAAAATGGAAGTTGGAAAAACCGGTCAACATCGGCCGGACATTCAAAACGGTAAAATAACAATTTCTTTGATCCTGTGATCGTTGGCGATTTTTTGTCTGATCAGTATAAAAAATAATTCAGATGATAGAAGTGATGCAAACTTTTTGGACTTTTGAATATACAGATAAAGCGAAAAGTGATCGTTATGATAGCTCGCACGGCTACGATGTAGCGTAGGACTCTACCGAGAGGAATGCTTTCAAGCATTTTATAGAAGGACAACTGTACACAGTTGTAGATTTTTTGTAATAGTACATTGTAAATGAATGTTTATGTACAAAAGGTTTTTAATAGAAATAAATTCCAGTTTGAGCTATGCATGTTTATAAAATACCAAGTTTATTGAATTTTTAAAAATAAACCACACGACTTTCGGGTGTTTTTGCAGGACTTCAACTTAGCCAAAGGGTTAAGGCACCTTGATTAAAGCACATAAATTACATAATTTTTTTATTATTCAATACATCAGAGTCTTGGCTTTCGAATGAGCCTATATTCAATACACAAAGAAGGATGGAACTATGAAAAACGGGGTGTCAAAAGTACATCCTGCAAAAAAACAACATTTGGCTCAGGTACTCAAAATGTGACGTCATAATTCTCATTTAGCCTTAGGTCGTCGATCTCTTTCGCTGCCATTGAGGCTGCATTTTTCTGTGACAATCGGTGCTGTTAAACCCGGAGAGCACTAATAATAAACTAAGATTCTAGATAATCAACAATGCCCGCGATAGTGCTAACGCCCGACCAATACAAACGCATGTTCTGGGTTAATTAATTATGCTTCAATAAATGTACTGTCGTTGATAAAGGTAATGAAATCACATCGATTAAATTATGACCTGCGGTGGCGTGGCCCTAGGACTAAATGTCAATCACACTTTCACGAGATCATGCAATGCTTGAAATTAATTAGTCTCAGTCATCACCCTCAACATCACATTAAAAATAAAGAGCTAGTGCATAATATCATCGGGAAAATATAGTATGGTTCTTGGAGTCTGAGGTACTTATCATAGAAATAATATGTACATGGAGAACTAATGACACTGATTCCTTTGTCATCTTCATTCGTTCTCTGGAGTTGTCCTACCTTCGCCTGCCACTAGCGTCATTATCGTAGTTGATAAATAAGCGGTAAGAGCACACAACAACGAATATGAGAATTGTGACGTCACAATTTTCGAGATTATGCCAGTAAACTTTTCGCGGTAGAGCTCTGGGGAAATCCTATAAACACCAACTAATGTCTGTCTTACCATGGCAAACAATAGCTCATTCGAAAGCCAAGACTCTGATGTATTGAAATATACAATAAAAAAATTATGTAATTTATGTGCTTTAATGACGTTATCAGATTCCCTATACCGTATATGCACATGCTAATTATTTTGGCATTGCGCCCACGCGTTACGATGCTCCTGCTAAGAAATATTTTTCGTAAAGTTTAATTACTATACCTGTGGTCAAGGCCAATTCTTCTTGCACGGACAATTATATTATCTCTGTAGGAAGAGCTTTGACATTCTCTCTCCGTTCGGTCAGACAAAGACAGTACGATATCTCATTTTTACATTTGTACTAGTATCGAGAGGTGCCAGTATCAAAAGGTACTAGTATCGTCGTACTCAAAGTTATGATGGATAGCTTCTGGTGGAACAGTAACCTTCTTTTATACACAAACACTTCTATGCAAGAATTGGTATTATAATTCAACATACTCAGGACTTTTATTTTGTTTTCTCAATTCGTATTAATTGTATCATTACGGAATCATCTGTTATTGTAATCGTAGCAAAACCGACTTAATTTAGCTATTACTTGATAATTATTTCACATTTACATCTAAACCCTTATAGTTGTTTTATTTTTTAAATTGACCTGCACAAAACATTTTCCTCATATTAAGTTTTAAAGTTACAATTGTTTGACAAAGTTTGAAAACCTTTACAGTTGTTTTTATTTTTTTCTCTTAATTTATTTCAACTAAAGAAAATACTTTTCTCGTGATATGCAGTTTGAAAGTTAGAATGAAAAATTTTGCTATATATGTTAAAGACAATTTTCTGACCAAAAACTTTTTGTTAACCGGGTAACACCAGGTAGCACAGCTAGTGGCTTTATATAACTCACACCTAACATCATTACTTAGAACAGTTTTTGTTCCTTCATTTCGCAAGAGATGCTTGTAGATATGAAAAATTAAGTGTGTTTGAGATGTAAACTTTTCAGCCCTATAAGCTATCATGACTACGATTATCATTTCAGAAGCTCACTTTATTTCGAGCCATTGCGATAAACATTCACTTTTAGTATTTTGGATGTCAACATTACTCTGGTCAGCAAAATGTTTTTGTTAACAACTTCACTAAAGGTTTTTATAAATTTTATGAGCCTTACAATGAACTTGCAAAAGCAAGGGAAAATGTGGAAACCTCGAGACAAATTTTGAACCGAGAAGATTAACGCAGGACAAAAGCTATCAGCAATATCAAAAAGGAAGGACTCTTAAAAATTACAATGTAGACAGAACGAGAGGATGAGGGGGCTAAGTGAGCAAAGTTCGTAAAGGCCAAGGAATCGCTCAATGTTCAACAATGGTATGGATGATGTATTGATTTTAATAGAGAAGATGATGATTATGAGATTGTTACACCTGACTCACCTACAGTGCTACAGTTTGCAGCCGCAAACTGTAGCAAACATATCGATGAGTGCAATGAGCTTTTTGCAACTTTGTTAAATATAGTTATAAAATAAAGAATATGCCTTCAAATCGAGAATGAAATAAAAAATCGAAAGCTCCAACAAATTACAAAACAAATGTTTTGTAATTTGTAATCTATAGTATCAATGCAGGTTAAATGCAAAAAATAAATATCAACTGGTAAAAACATGTATCAGCCTTTCCGCGCATATTTATTAAGAGATATGACAAATTGGAAGTAAGTTAGCATATTGCTTGCATCTAAAGGGGTTAATGTCGCTCCACCAGTAGGAGAGTGCAAATTATAATAGACATTAATTTTGCCCGTGACAGAGTTAAATTAACCTTCCGGAAATACTAACGAGATGTTTGGAAAATACAACGTCACCCTTTATTAGAATGTCACCTCTAATAAAACGCCACTATAGGGGAATGTTTGCCAAATAGGAACGCCATGGCATTCAAATGAAGGTTTGAGGTATAATGGATATACAATGACGGTTCTTGTTTACCATACGTCGAAGAACTTAACTTGTTTGCTGTTGTTCTCTAAACAAAGCAATAAAAGGGTAAGAAGGGATTGTAGAGCGCAAGTAAGAAGCCTCCCTCACTCAAAATGTTTTGCCTAAACGTGGTGCCATGAATGGCAACATTGAATATACATGCTTACGAGGGCTTTAGCTGTACAAAGTTTTCTTTTTACCTTCCCAAATGGTAATAAATTGGTGAATCAGTAAAAAAGAATAATTTATATTGCGTAAGATAAATATATTACCAGATTTGTTATCAAAGATCCACCATAATAAACGCAAGTTATACAAGATAAAGTGAAATTTACTGAAGGCATCAATGTAAATGATGCAGTGCCAGTTCAAAATTCACATCACTTACAAAACAGGCCACTACAAGTTCACACAATATTTTGCAATTATTATTTTGTCAATGTGCAACTAAACTTAAGTTTGCTAACACTATTAATAGGCCTTGCAGCCGAACAAATAATATGCAAATTAATTTGAATTTCGTTTAAAGCGCCCAAGGGCGATAAGATAACTATAGAGGAAAGACGAAAAACTACACCGATATGTAATTTTACATACTACGAGTAGTCACTACGCCCTTTCATTACCCAAATGCACTATATGCCTACTTGCTAATGTTTTACACAAGACATTTTGTAATAGACTGCTTGTGATTTATTGAACATATATCAGCTGCAAAAAACTCCGAAAAATAGAAACAAATGTTCACACGCGTTTTTTTTCAATCGACGGTTTTCCGGTTCCGGTTTGAGTGAGCAGGTCGCAAAAAAATCTCTCTCTTCAAATTTTGATGAAAATTCCAGACAAAATCCCATTTTATCTACTACCTTTTACTTTCTACCTATTTATATATCACTTTATTTTTCTTTTCTATGCTTTCCAACTAACATTATATTTGATTTAGAGTGAAGGTTAGGCAGCTCGGCCGTTTCAGACGCTGCTAGTGCTATTTGAAAGAAATACTGAGTGGGGCACTTTTAAATTTTATTGAGTCCCTGATTTTTAATTTTGTTTTTATTACTCAGTTATATAGCCTTGGCAATCATGAGTCAGGGCAGAACATCAAAAAATTCTAGCTCACAGAGCATCCGTGATTCACCAGTTTCAGTTGATTCACCTCGTGGTCTTTCTAAACAGGCTTGTTCTAGTTGTAAGAATTCAGTTCTCTCTAGTCAAAAGGCTCTTATGTGTGACTTTTGTGAAATGTGGAGCCACTTTGACTGTGATGACAGAATGTCACCTAAACTATATGCTGAAATACAGCGTAGTCCTACAGATGCTATACTGTACATCTGCAAACCATGCAAAGCCACTAACTTTAAAGCAAGCATGGCATCCAACAAACAAGCTCAAATAAATGAAATTGCTTTGGGCAACATCGAAACCAAAATCGATAAGATTCAAGAAATTGTATCAAACTCTATACAGATGCAATTCGGCAACCTGCAAAAATCCTATGCAGAAGCAGTAGCCAAAATCGAAACTAACTCTACTGAACAGGCCTCTCAAATTAGAGCAGAAATTAGCTCCATCAGAACCGAAATGACTAATGAGAGTAGATCAAAGAATCTGATTATCTTTGGCATGACCGAAGACCAAGACACAACCTTAGACGAATCAGTCGCTAAAGTTTCCACATTTTTGAAAGAATGTAACTTGAAACACGAAACATCTAAAACAAACACAACAAGACTTGGTCAAAAAAAAGAAGGTAAATTCAGGCCTATCAGACTAACTTTGAGTAGTGAACCCCAAAAATGGGAGTTCCTGACGCGTATTAACAATCAGAAGGTAAAGGGGGTTTTTGCTCGGCTTGACCTTAACAAAAAAGAACAAGAGGCGGATTTTCTCCTGAGAAAGGAGCTAAAAGAGACAAAAGCGAACAATCCAGGCAAAATATTCAAAATTGTGAAAGGAAAAGTAACCAGAGTGGGGGACCTGGACCAGTAGGTTTTGCTGGGAGTAGTGTAAGATTGCTTTCTTTAAATGCCAGATCACTGCGAGGAAAGGTAGCTGAAATTGAATCTCTGGCTGTAGACTATGACATTATTTGTATCACCGAGACTCACTTAGATAACAATTTTTTCAACTCTCAGTTGTTTATGTCTCAAGATAAAGTAATATATAGGAGGGATCGGAATTTATATGGTGGAGGAGTTCTTGTGGCCATTAAAGCTAGTATTCCTCACAGGGAGATTGCATGTGATTCTAGCGCGGAGGTGGTTTCGATATGTTTTAAACTCTGTGGCGACGAGTATTGCAACTTAACATGCTACTACAGGCCACCATCAAATAATGATCTTAACTCGTTTTTGTCATATATAGATACCATCAAATCTCTCCACCCCACAAATAAAACACTCATAACCGGAGATTTTAATTTACCTGGTATTAATTGGAACAAAGTGGAGTTGTCGACTTCTTGGAGGCCTTTTTATATTGATTTTATTAATTTACTGGCAGAGCACAATCTAGAACAACTCATTCATGAGCCTACACATATAGCTGGCAACACACTGGACTTACTATGTACAGACTTGGCATTTAAAATTGAAAATGTAAGCGTTATCCAACCAGGAATTAGCGATCACTTCATGATTGAAGCTAAGATCCTTGCCACTCAGACTGAGAAAAGTAAGTCACTTAGACCACCTGTTAAACTATTCCACAAAGTGGACTTTGCACAATTTAGTGATGACCTAGATCTTGTTTACACAGAGATTAAAGATCAGATTAACCAAGGGGCAGATATGAATACCTTATGGTCAACTTTCACAACTGGATTACACAATGCTGTTGACAGTCATGTTCCTACACGCAAGTGCACAATTAAGAATGACAATGAACCTTTATGGTTCAATAGTATGGCTAGGCGGGCATGCAATAAACAACGGAAATTATACTCCTTATATAAAAAAACAAAGGACCAAAGCACGATGGCAAAATATAAAAACCTGAGACGTTCTAACAAAAACATGTTCAAAGCCCTGAAAAAATCGTACATGACGAACAGATTGTACAAACCACTAAGCTGTGGGAACTCAAAACCTTTCTATAGATATGTAAAAGATTTGAAAGGAAACAGCAATCAAATAATGTCTATGGAAAAAGCAAACGGAGCACTAACACAGGACTCGGTAGATATTGCCAATACCCTTAATAATTTTTTCAATAGTGTTTTTACAAAGTCGTCTCCACTACCAAATCTGCCCTCTGTAGATAGTGCTGTTGATATCCAGATTGACAAGGAAGGAGTTATAAATCTTTTAAAATCTCTCAAGTCTGGAAAGGCACCAGGACCAGACAAAATAACCCAGGAGTACTTGTCAATTAATTTAGACAAAACTGCAGACATTTTGGTATGTATTTTTAACCAATCTATTCAAACCGGAGCTCTACCAGATGAGTGGAAATTGGCGCATGTGACCCCCATTTACAAACAGGGCGGCCGAAGCAGTCCCTCAAATTACAGACCGGTGTCTCTTACATGCATATGCTGCAAACTCCTTGAACACATTGTTCATCATCATCTGAGTAAGCAGCTTGATGAGATTTTACACGAAAACCAGCATGGTTTCCGTAAAGGGTTGTCATGCGTTACTCAGCTGGCTACGGTAACTCACGACATTCTGAAAAGTATTGAGAAAGGTGTCTCTGTTCATGCCATAGTTCTAGACTTCTCGAAGGCTTTCGACGTAGTAGACCACCAATTACTTTTAAGTAAAATGATTAAACTTAAGATCAATCCTATTATTATTCGGTGGGTTTCATCATTTCTTAGTGAGCGATATCAGAGAGTAATTCTGAATGGCGAAAACTCTGATTTGACTGTTGTCACATCTGGTGTCCCGCAGGGTAGTGTGTTGGGACCAGCATTGTTTATACTCTTTATCAACGACATTGTGGACTGTGTGTCCAACAGCACTATTCGATTGTTTGCTGACGACACTCTAATATACCATCCCATTACTGGCCCTGGCGAACAGGCTGAACTGCAGGATGATTTAAATAGTTTAACATCATGGGCAAAAATAAATAAGATGAGATTTAATGCAGGAAAGAGTAACTTTATATCCTTTGGAGACAAAACACTGAACGCGTACATATACAAACTTGACAAGAGTGTCTTAAACGCATGCACCACAATTAAATACTTGGGAGTCATTATTTCACAGGACATGAAATGGCATCACCACATTACTGCAGTGTATACAAAGGCACTACGCATTCTGGGTCTACTCAAGCACTCACTTTACAGTGCTCCTCAGAAAATTAAACTGCTTGCATATAAGACTATTTGTCGGCCCTTGCTTGAATATGCTGCGGAGGTATGGGACCCAGTAACTAAATCTCATTCTACTCAATTAGAGAATATCCAAAGTAAAGCTATTCGCTTTGTAAAAAACATCAAGGGTCGAGATATTTCAGTGACTGACAGCAAAGTTGAAGCGGGGCTGACCTCACTTCAAAAAAGAAGGCAATTGCAAAGAATTTCTTTATTTTGTCGTGTTACAACAGATAACTATTTGCTTCCTTCTTTTGAGGACACTTTAAATTTTATGCAGAGCTCAACTCACAGTATGAGTACTCGCACTCAGGGTTACAATGCTACTGCTTGTGAGTCAAGCTTGTTTTTACAGAGTTTTTTAGTACGAACGGCAAGGGAAATTCGCACAGGAGAAATTCTTGATGATTTTAAAAAAAAAAACTAATATTACTATAGCTTTTTCATGTAAATTTTTTATTGAATAAATGGGTTTAACAATATTTTGATAGGCACATGAAACTGTCGTTCTAATATGGTGCTATAACGTGCATACTTTTAGGGTGGATTTTTAACAATCAATTTTAGATATAAATCTTACAGTAAAAAAATTAACTTTTCATTTTAATGACTCTCAATTTTTACGATTCAGTGGTCAGAGGGTCCCACATTTTACTCGGCTCAAGAGGTCTTGGGACCTAATTTATCCAGATCCAGAGATCCAGACGGAAACGCTAATTATTGGAATTTTCGCTTTTGTTCTACGATTAGGTCTACATTGTGTTAGCTTTCCTTTCAATTTCTTTGGCAAGCATGAATATTTACGAAGTACAATGTACCTGCTATTACCACGGCCTCGACCAGCTGATGTTGAAGCCATTCTGCTAATTTGTTAAGAAATGATAGTTAAACTAGTTAATTTGTCATACAAAGATGGCTGCGAAGTGATTTCACTCGTCCGACGGCTTTTCGCTCCATCATGCGGATGCTTTGGCGAATGCGTGACACAATCTTATAAAGCGATAAGTTCTATGAAATGTCCAATCCGATTTGTCGTAGCAAAATAGTTAACTAAATTAACCAATACCGATTA